>NC_091362.1:2152170-2159670 GCF_038502225.1 Cherax quadricarinatus
AAAAGATTTATCAATTACATTTCTTGGGTATTTTAAATCATTACCTATTTCATAAATTTTGGATATTTCCTCATCTATGAACTCAGGACTACAAATTCGTAAAGCTCTCAAAAACATTGATGAGAAAACAGACAGTTTGACTCTATCTTGATGCGAAGAATAATAGTGGACATAGGAACAGTTATTTGTAGGTTTTCTGTAAATTTTAAATTTGAATTCATTATTACCCTTAACAATTAAAACATCTAGAAAAGGTAATGAGTTATTTTCTTCAAAATCAACAGTAAAGTTTATGGAATGGGCTAAGCTATTTAATTTTCCAAGGAAATGGTGTATATCTACATTTTTGGGCATAAGACACAAAATATCATCAACGTATCTGAACCATTTAGCTCTATTAGGGAGGATTGTGTTAAGCAATCTTGTTTCAAAAAAATCCATATATAGGTTACTAAGAACAGGTGAAAGAGGATTTCCCATTGCCATACCAAATTTCTGAGTGTAAAACTTATCATTAAATGCAAATTTTGCATCAACAATGCAAAGTTTAATAAGTTTAATGATAGTAGGAACTGGCAATGGTAAATCATAGTTAACGAGTTCTTCAGATAAGAAACTTAATAAATCATCAACAGGAACTTTCGTAAACAAGGAAGTAACATCAAAACTAACCATGTTAAAATCATTTAAGTCTGTCAAGGAGCTTAATTTATCAACTAAGTCTATGTTGTTTTTAACATTAAAGTTAGAAATTTTACGAAAGTCCCTGTTGATGATTTATTAAGTTTCTTATCTGAAGAACTCGTTAACTATGATTTACCATTGCCAGTTCCTACTATCATTAAACTTATTAAACTTTGCATTGTTGATGCAAAATTTGTATTTAATGATAAATTTTACACTCAGAAGTTTGGTATGGCAATAGGAAATCCTCTTTCACCTGTTCTTAGTAACCTATATATGGAATTTTTTGAAACAAGATTGCTTAACACAATCCTCCCTAATAGAGCTAAATGGTTCAGATATGTTGATATTTTATGTCTTATGCCCAAAAATGTAGATATACACCATTTCCTTGGAAAATTAAATAGCTTAGCCCATTCCAAAAACTTTACTGTTGAGTTTGAAGAAAATAACTCATTACCTTTTCTAGATGTTTTAATTATTAAGGGTAATAATGAATTTAAATTTAAAATTTACAGAAAACCTACAAATAACTGTTCCTATGTCCACTATTATTCTTCGCATCAAGATAGAGTCAAACTGTCTGTTTTCTCATCAATGTTTTTGAGAGCTTTACGAATTTGTAGTCATGAGTTCATAGATGAGGAAATATCCAAAATTTATGAAATAGGTAATGATTTAAAATACCCAAGAAATGTAATTGATAAATCTTTTGAAGTTGCTAGAAATACTTTTTACAATCCAAAAAGGAACAACCAGCCTTATTCAACTAAAAATATGTTGGTTCTCCCTTACATAAGAACATAAGAACATAAGAATGTAGGAACACTGCAGAAGGCCTACTGGCCCATACGAGGCAAGTCCTTATCAAAACGACATCTACCTAAAGCTACTCAAGAAATAACTCCCGTACCCCTTAACACCAATCAAACCCAGCCCCTCCCACTCATATATTTGTCCAGTCTCTTCTTAAAGCTACCCAAGGTCCTAGCCTCTATCACCCCACTGGGAAGACTGTTCCACGCATCTACAACTCTGTTAGAAAACCAGTACTTACCTATGTCCTTTCTAAATCTAAATTTATCCAACTTAAATCCATTATTCCTGGTTCTTACCTGGTTCGACACCCTCAGTACTTTATTAATGTCTCCCTTGTTTATGCCCGTCATCCACTTATACACTTCAATGATATCTCCCCTTATTCTACGCCTCTCCAGAGAGTGGAGATTTAAGGCTTTAAGTCTATCTTCATACGGGAGGTTCCTTACACAGTAAATCATTTTAGTCATTCTTCTCTGTATGTTCTCTAATGAGTCTATGTCCATCCTGTAGTAAGGGGACCAAAACTGAGCAGCATAATCTAAAAGAGGCCTCACTAGTGATGTATAGAGCTGTAAAATAACTTTTGGACTTCTGTTACTTATACTTCTTGAGATAAATCCAAGTAATCTGTTGGCCTTGTTGCGCACACTAAGGCACTGCTGTCTTGGCTTTAGATTTCTGCTTACCATGACTCCCAAGTCTTTTTCACATTCTGTATGACCAAGCTCTAGTTCACCTAGATTATAGCTTCGAGGGTTATTTTCATTACCAAGGGCAAGTACCTTACACTTATCCACATTAAACTTCATCTGCCATTTTTCAGACCAAGACATTAATTTGTTCAAATCGTCCTGGAGTTCATTGATATCCTCCTCAGAGTGAATTATACGGCCTATCTTTGTATCATCAGCAAACTTACTCATGTCACTAGTAATCCCTTCATCAAGGTCATTAATGTAAATTATGAACAGGAGAGGGCCTAAAACTGATCCTTGTGGAACGCCACTAGTGACTAATCCCCATTCAGATTTCACTCCATTAATGGTAACTCTCTGCTTTCTATTGGTAAGCCATGCCTCAATCCATGCTAGAACTTTACCTCCTATACCATGAGCTGCCACTTTTCTTAAGAGTCTCTTGTGAGGTACTCTGTCGAAGGCTTTACTAAAATCCAAATAAACAATATCATATTCCTTATCACTGTCAACTGCCTCAAATGTTCTATTAAAGAACATAAGAACATAAGAACATAAGAATGTAGGAACACTGCAGAAGGCCTACTGGCCTTCCCTCCACGAACTCTACCCAAACAGACTCTGTTACTGCTCCATCTATTTTTATACCTGTTTTTATGGAACAATTAATATTTTCTCGAACATACAATGCAACTCCTCCCCCCTTCCCATTACATCTATCCACATTGAATAACTTAAATCCCTGAATATTACACTCAGCAGTCATATCCCGACTCTTTAAATCATACCACGTTTCAGTTAATGCAATGATATCAAAGTTCCCAGCACATGCTACCAAACGTAGTTCATTAATTTTATTTCTTGCACTTCGACTGTTAGCATAAAATACCATCATATGTTTTTTCTTCTGTACATTTTTCCTATTCATCTTTGTTTTCACACAATTTCTGAAATTATCATTACCCAGAGTTACTCCATGACAGTTACTATTAAGATTCTTAATATCAGAGCATAAGTCAATATATCCATACTCATTATTAATAATTTCTAAACCCATACCTCTAACTAATCCTAGTTTAAAGTCCTAACAACCCCCTCAACTGAGTTAGCAAGAAAACCCACACCTGCCCTGGATAAGTGAACCCCATCCCTGGCATACATGTCATTTCGGCCATAGAAGTTGTCCCAGTTGTCAATGAATGGTACTGCATTATCCTTACAGTGTTTATCCAGCCAACAATTAATACCAATTGCTCTGGACAACCATTCATTACCAACACCTCTTCTTGGCAAAATGCCACATATAACAGGGCGCCCCCCCCCTTCTTCCTAATCATGTTTATAGCTGTCCTGAACTTTCTAACTAAATCCTCACTTCTACGCTTGCCTACATCATTGCCTCCAGCACTGAGGCAAATAATAGGATTGATCCCATTACCGTTCATGATGTTGTCAAGCCGGCTAACAATGTCCTCCATCCCAGCCCCAGGAAAGCATACCCTTTGTCTCCTTGGTTGATATGCCTTTTCTTCTTAAGACTTTTAATATTAAAGTTGTATTAAAAAATCTTGATACAGTAAAAAAACTTTTGATAAAGAATTCCCCCCAAAATGCTGATGGATGTGTCTATAAGATTCCTTGTAAAATTTGCGATAAAGTTTATTACGGGAAAACAGGTAAAAATCTCGAACTAAGATTAAAACAACATAAATATAGCATTAGAACTGGACAAGATTCCAATGCTCTATTTATTCACGTAAGAGATTTTAACCATCCAATTGATTTTCAAAAAGTTGAGAAAGTAGTATCAAGCAAGTCCATGGTCGACAGGAATATAACTGAATCTTGTTTCATAAAAAGCAGTTTTGACAATAATATGAATATTTCCTTTGGTTTATATAAATTAGATCCATTTATAATTAATAGAATTTGGGAAGAATTTAATAATACACTGGCCAAATAATAATTTTAAAAATTTTCTTGGGTAGAATAGTTTGTTGGTGGTTGTGCAAAGGACCTGTCCAGTTGGGCCGGCGCGCGTCAGGTGTTTAACGGTTGTGGGATCTGATAGTGAGGTGTTGGCCAGACCCCCTTATATACCTTCCTTGGATGCTTTACTTTCATAGTTTCTTGATAATGTGAGTAGTCACGATAGCGCTTGGAATTTCTCTATTCTTTCAGAGTGGTTGTTTTGCATATTATATATATATATATATATATATATATATATATATATATATATATATATATATATATATATATATATATATATATATATATATATATATATATATATATAGGTTGGTAGACAGCAACCACACAGGGAAGTACTACCGTCTTGCCAGTTGACCATGAAACAGAAACCTGTAACTCTTATACATGATAGTAGGATTGCTGGTGTCTTTTTTCTGTCTCATAAAGACGCTGGATAACAGGTATATCTTGCTACTTCTACTTACACTTAGGTCACACTACACAGGCATGCAGATGCATATATATATACATACACACATCTAGGGTTTTTCTTCTTTTTCTTAATAGCTCGTTCTTTTTTTCTCTCTCTATTGTCCATTGGGAAGTGCAAAAGAATCTTTCCTCCGTAAGCCATGCGTATCGTATAAGGTGACTAAAATGCTGGGAGCAATGGACTAGTTATCCCTTCTCCTGTACACATTTACTAAAAATCTGAAGAAGAAAAACTTTATAAAACTGGGATGCTTGAATGTGCGTGGATGTAGTGGGGATGATAAGAAAGAGATGATTGTTGATGTTATGAATGAAAAGAAGTTGGATGTCCTGGCCTTCAACGAAACAAAGCTGAAGGCAGTAGGCGAGTTTCAGTGGGGAGAAATAAATGGGATTAAGTCAGGAGTATCTGAGAGAGTTAGAGCTAAGGAAGGAGTAGGAATAATGTTGAAGGACCAGTTATGGAAGAAGAAGAGGGAATATAAATGTGCAAATTCAAGGATTATGTGGACTAAAATAAGGGTCTGATGTGAAAAGTGAGTCATAATAAGAGTGTATGCACCTGGTGAAGAGAGGAGTGTAGAGGAGAGAGAGAGATTTTGGGAGATGTTAAGCGAATGTATAGGAAACTTTGAACCAAGTGAGAGAGTAAGTGTGGTAGAGGACCTAAATGCTAAAGTAGGAGAAACATTTAGAGAGCGTTTGATAGGTAAGTTTGGGGTGCCAGGTGTAAATGATAATGGGAGCTCTTTGATTGAACTTTGTATAGAAAGGGGTTTAGTTATAGGTAATACATATTTTAAGAAAAAGAGGATAAATAAATATACAAGATATGATGTAGGGCGTAATAACAGTAGTTTGTTGGACTATGTATTGGTAGATAAAAGACTGATAAATTAGACACATGTGCAACTCTTGGGTATCTTTATTGAGGAAACGTTTCGCCACACAGTGCCTTCATCAGTCCATACAAAGGAGAATGCTGAAGAACAGGAGGAGTTTGAGGTAATCAGTCCCTCAGCCTTGAGTCGATGTGGTCAGTCCATCAATCACTTGCCTAACCCTTGGGAACGACCTACTTCCACATTGGTCAAATGTAATACCACCTACGACTGCTGCAGCTCTCCTGCCTACGGTACATAAGCTATTTCTCAGCAGATATGCTTTATTCTTTTCAAGATTGATGGATTAACCACATCGACTCAAGGCTAAGGGACTGATTGCCTCAAACTCCTCCTGTTCTTCACCATTCTCCTTTGTATGGACTGATGAAGCCACTGTGTGGCGAAACGTTTCCTCAATAAAGATACCCAAGAGTTGCACATGTGTCTAATTTATCAACGTGTCGGTTCTCTGAACCATTCATCTACAGATAAAAGACTGTTGAGTAGACTTCAGGATGTACATGTTTATACAGGGGCCACAGATATATCAGATCACTTTCTAGTTGTAGCTATACTGAGAGTAAAAGGTAGATGGGATACAAAGAAAACAGAAGTAACAAGTAAGATAGAAGTGAAGGTTTATAAACTAAAAGAGGAGGCAGTTGGGTAAGATATAAACAACTACTGGAGGACAGATGGGCTAGTAAGAGTATATATAGGTAATGGGGTCGAAGAAGTATTGGGTAGGTTTAAAAATATAGTGTTAGAGTGTTCAGCAGAAATTTGCGATTGGAGGAATGATGATGTAAAGAGAGTAGTAAGGGAGAAAATGTTAGCATATGAGAGCTTTTTACGAAGTAGAAGTTATGCAAGGAGGGAAGAGTATGTGGAGAGAGAAAGAGAGAGGTTAAGAGAGTGGTGAAGCAATGTAAAAAAAGAGCAAATGAGAAAGTGGGTGAAATGTTATGAACAAATTTTGTTGAAAATAAGAAAAAGTTTTGGCGTGAGATTAATAAGTTGAGGAAGCCTAGAGAACAAATGAATTTGACAGTTAAAAATATGAGAGAGTTAGAGGTATCGTGAAGATGGAGGGAATATTTTGAGAAATTGTTAAATGTTGATGAAGATAGGGAAGCTGTGATTTCGTGTATAGGGCAAGGAGGAATAACATCTTGTAGGAGTGAGGAAGAGCCAGTTGTGAGTGTGGGAGAAGTTCGTGAGGCAGTAGGTAAAATGAAGGGGGGTAAGGCAGCCGGGATTGATGAGATATAGATAGAAATGTTAAAAGCAGGAGGGGATATAGTTTTGATGTGGTTGGTGCTATTATTTAATAAATGTAGGGATTGGCAGGGAGCATGCATAGTTCCTTTGTATAAAGGCAAAGGGGATAAAAGAGAGTGTAAAAAATGCAAAAAAGTCTGTTGAGTATACCTGGCAAAATGTTTGGTAGAGTTATTATTGAAAAAAATAAGAGTAAGATGGAGAGTAGTATAGTATATGAACAAGGAGGCCTTAGGGAAGGTAGGGGGTGTGTAGACCAGGTGTTTATATTGAAACAAATAGGTGAACAGTATTTACATAAGGGTAAAGAGGTTTTTGAGGCATTTATGGATTTGGAAAAGGCATATGACAGGGTGGATTGGGGGCAATGTGGCAGATGTTGCAGGTGTACGGTATAGGAGGTAGGTTACTGAAAACAGTGAAGAGTTTTTACTAGGATAGTGAGGCGTCAGGTTACAGTTTGTAGGAGAGAGGGTGATTATTTCCCAGTAAAAGTAGGCCTTAGACAAGGATGTGTGATGTTACCGTGGTTGTTTAATATATTTAGAGATGGGGATGCAAGAGAAGTGAATGCGAGGGTCTTGGCAAGAGGTGTGGAGTTAAAAGATAAAGAATCTAACGCAAAGTGGGAGCTGTCACAGTTGCTCTTTGCTGATGACACTGTGCTT
>NC_091362.1:2162170-2242170 GCF_038502225.1 Cherax quadricarinatus
TTTCAAGGAATTGGAGCACAGGTTCAATTCCTTAGATCAAGAGCTCCTCACTGGTGTTAAGGATTCTCCCTAGATGGGTATGGTGGTATGGGTGTTAACAGTAATGTGTACATGAAGATGGTGTCGATTTTAATTATGATGGTATGATGATGTTAACAGTGTTAAATAGTTGAAGGCGTTGATATTAACGGAGATGTTGCTTATGACAGTGGGAATGATGTTTACAGAATTGTATTGCTGATGCTGTCAATGATGTTACAAGTATTATATAGTTGATAGTGGTTGGACGATGTTAAATGTATTATATAGTTAACAGTGTTGATGTGATAATAAGTGGTAGTGGTTGATATATGGTGTTACGAGAATTTTTGTAGTTGATGAGAGTAAGACACATGTGCAACATCTGGGTATCTTTATTGTAGACGTTTCGCCATCCAGTGGCTTTATCAATACAAATTCTAGGACATAACTTGAAGACAGTAGAACTATGTACAGAAGATGAGGTAATCAGTCCCTCAACCTAGGAGTAGGTGCGAACAGCACCATAGTCGTGGAGACTATGGTGCTGTTCGCACCTACTCCTAGGTTGAGGGACTGATTACCTCATCTTCTGTACATAGTTCTACTGTCTTCAAGTTATGTCCTAGAATTTGTATTGATAAAGCCACTGGATGGCGAAACGTCTACAATAAAGATACCCAGATGTTGCACATGTGTCTTACTCTCATCTTGTCGGTGTTATATACCATTCGTACACATTTTGTAGTTGATGTTTCTTGATGATGGTGGTGGCTATGTTAACATATTAACAACATTTTTTAGTTTATGTTTTTGAAGGTGGTGGTAGGGATGATGTTAATATTTTTCTATAGTTGATATTGATGACGGTTGTTACAGTTATGGTGATAATGATGGTAGGAACGATGTTAACATATTGTTGCTAATCATGGTGATGGTGGTAGAGACGGTGTTAACAGCACTGTAAATAGCATATTCATGGTGGTGGTTATGGTGGTAGGAGTGATATTACTACAGAAATTTAGTGATTGATGGTCGCTGTGATGGTTTGGGTAGTGATGAATTTGCTCAATATATCCATGGGAAAGAGAGAGGATTTTATCATATATGATGCAAAGTTTTTGCGGCACTTGTGTCAAAAAGGTGTGCAACTTGACCTAGTGATACATACATACATATATATATATATATATATATATATATATATAGAGAGAGAGAGAGAGAGGTACCACCTCTAGAACTGTTATAGAGACCCTCATCCTCAGAGAAAAGAATAAACTTGCTTCAGGGAAAACTCAAGGTTCTCCCTGAAGCTGTTTAAGAATTTTCTCCTACCACCCCTATATTTCAACTATGCTTTATTTAAACACAAAATACATTGGCCAAAAATTCACAAAAATACAACAGAAAGTAAAACAACATAGGTAACTCAGAGCTACATCTCGAATACTTCGTCCAGCTCCCCTGCGGTGGGCCGCGTGCCCAGAATGCTGCAGGCATTTCCTCTCTGGATCGCAACACTGAGTCTCTGAAAGAGGAAGCTGGTCGCCCTGTGGTCCTTGGTTTCTATGATGAGCTTTTCACCCAGCTCTTTGAGGAACTTTAGAGCAAACTTGCCCCATGCTCCAAGGGTCTCCGGCCCTATTGGAATGAAGTTATAGCAAGGAGGAATGTCTTCATATTTTCGGATCTTCTGGGTCTCCCTGTGGCTGGCAGCTCCACCCCCTTCCACTACGGAGTATGGCAAGTAGGTGTCTGCCAATATGGCAGCACAGGTGTAGTCCCAGGCAATCTGCTTTCCATCCTTCCAGGGTAGCATAGTGGCTCCATCAGGACGCTTTTGACTTCCATCAGATCTCTGTACTTGGGGTTCCCGTTGAGCTGGGCAACGGGCTGTGGCGAGGCTTCTCTTTATGATGTCATTGACCTCCTCATGTCTGGCATACTTCCCTTCTGCTGTGTGACACACGAGACCATGAAGTCCGAATTGATCAGCTGTCGCCCTGCCGCAAATACACCTATGTTCGGTGAGGATGGGGGCGGCTAGGCGAAGAGTAACACCAAATATATATATATATATATATATATATATATATATATATATATATATATATATATATATATATATATATATATATATATATATCTACATACATGTATATATATAATTGCAACATTAACACCCTTCCTTCAGAGTGCAGGCACTGTACTTCCCATCTCCAAGACTCAAGTCCGCAATATCGGTCTCCATGAATATTACCTAGCTCACCATCCAACAGCGCGTCAAGTCCTAAAAACTATTTGTCTCCATATTGTCCTATCTAACATGTTCATGCATGCTTGATGGAAGTCCAAGCACCTCACACACAGAACTTCCTTTACCCCTTCCTTTCAACCTTTCCTAGGCCTTCCTTCCATTACTGATTTATACACTCTCGAAGTAATTCTATTTTAATCCATTCCTCTCTACATGTCCTAACCACCTCAACAACCCCTCCTGAGCCCTCTGGATGATACTTTGGTAATCCTGCACATCATGCTAATTTCCAACCTACGAATTCTTCGCATTATATTCACACCACACACTGCCCTCATACACATCTCCACTGTCTCCAGCCCACTTGTTGTTGCAACATTCACCCATATAAGAGCGTTGGTATAACTATACTCTCATACATTCCCCTCTTTGCTTCCAAGGACAAAGTTCTTGGTATCCACAGATTCCTCAGTGCACTACTCACCTTTTTCCTCCCGTCAATTCCATGATTCACCTTATCTTTCATAAATCCATCTCCTAACACGTCCACTCCTAAATATCTGAATACATTCACCTCCTCCACACTCTCACTCCAATCTGATATCCAATCTTTCGTTACCTATTTTTGTTATCCTCATCACCTCACTCTTTCATATATTCACTTTTAATTTTCTTCTTTTACATCCCCTACCAAAATCATGCACCAACCTCTGAAACTTGTCTTCAGAATCTCCCAAAAGCACAGCGTCATCAGGAAAGAGCATCTGTGACAACTCCGATTTCGTGTTAGGTTCTTTATCTTTTAACCCCACACCTCTTGCCAACACCCGAGCAGTCACTTCTCTTACAACCCCATCTATAAATATAGTGAATAACCATGGTGACATCACATCCTTTTCTAAGGCCTACTTTTACTGGGAAATAATTTTCCGGTTTCCTTTATACTCTAACCTGAGCCTCACTATCCTCGTAAAAAAATTTCACTGCTTTCAATAATCTACCTCCTATTCCATGCAGTTGCAACATCTGCCACATCGTTCCCTTATCCACCCTGTCATACTCTTTTTCAAAATCCATAATTGCCACAAAAATTTCTTTACCCTTATCTAAATACTGTTCACGTATATGTTTCACTGCAAACACCTGGTCTACACACACCTTACCCTTCCTAAAGCTTTCTTTTTCATCTGCTGTCATATTTCCCGTCTCATTCTTAACTCTTTCAATAATATCTCTACCATACACTTTACCAGGTATACTCAACAGACTTATTCCCCTATAATTTTTGCAATCTCTTCTGTCCCCTTTGCCTTTATACAATGGAAGTACGCATGGTCTCTGTCAATCCCTACATTCATTAAATAAAAGCACCAACCACTCCACAACTATAACACCACCAGCTTTTAACATTATGTCTTTATCCCATCAATCCCAGCTGTCTTTCCTCCCTTTCCTTGTACCCACTGCCTCACGAACTTCCCTCCACACTCACAACTCTCTCCTCCTCACTCCTACAAAATGTTATTCCAACTTGCCTTATACACGAAATCACAGCCTCCCTATCTTCATGAACATCTAGCAATTCCTCAGAATATTCCCTTCATCTTCGAGATATCCCCAACTCTCCATTAATAACTCTCCTCTCATATTTTTAACTATCAAATCCATTCGTCCCCTAGGCTCCCTCAAGTTATTAATCTCACTCCAAAACTTTCTGATTGTCAACAAAATTTGTTGATAACATCTCACCCAATTTCCCATTTGCTCGTTTCTTCTCCATATACTCCTCCCTCCTTGCATCAATTCTACCAAGTAAAAACTTCCCATATGCTAATTTTTTCTCACTTTACATCATTCCACCAATCGCTCCTCTTCCCTCCCGCACCCACTTTCCTGTAACCAAAAACTTCTGCTGAACACTCTAACACTACATTATTAAACCTACCGCATACATCTTTCACTATCCCATCTGTCCTCCGATAGCTGTTTATATCTTGTCTTAACTGCCTCCTCCTTTAGCTTATAAACCATCACCTCTCTCGTACTTGCTGCTTTCATTTTCCTTGTATCCTATGTATATATATATATATATATATATATACATATATATATATATATATATATATATATATATATATATATATATATATATATATATATATATATATGCAAAACAACCATGAAGGAGTTGAATGATAGCTCTAAGCCTTTCGGGTTGCAATCAGCACATCATCAGGATCTTGCAAAATTGCAGAAATGAGTAAGAAGTCCAGGTAGATGTGTTCAGGGGAACATCTAGTTAGATTCTAGCTGGATACGTTTTCTTGGACACATCTACTTGGACTTTCTACTCATTTCTGCAGCATTGCAAACACCTGATGTGTTGATTGCACTTAAGGCTTAGAATTATCATTTAAGTCCCCCCAGCAGTTGTTTTTTATTTTGTATCGCTTGTTCGCGATTATTCCACACACCACACACACAAACACACACACACACACAAACAGATATATATATATATATATATATATATATATATATATATATATATATATATATATATATATATATATATATATATATATACATATATATATATATATATATATATATATATATATATATATATATATATATATATATATATATATATATATATATATATATATATATATATATATATATATATATATATATATATATATATATATATATATATATATATATATATATGCAAAACAACCACTCTGAAAGAATAGAGAAATTCCAAGCGCTTTCGTGACTACTCACATTATCAAGGATATATATATGGATATATATATATATATGGGATATATATATATATACATATATATATACATGTGTGTGTGTGCGTGTGTGTGTGCGTGGATAGATAGATATATCCGCACACTTAGAAATGAGAGGAATGTAACCAGGCTTTACAACAAAAATAGCATATGAAACCTGAGAAGGTTAACAGAGGCCGGAATCTGTAACCCAACTCCAATTTTTCTATATAATACTTCAGTCGCTACCACAACTAGTAGGAAAACTCTTAATAAACATTTGTAACTTTTTACGATATGTGTGTGTGTGATGAATGGTTTGAAAAACCGACAAGTTGAAGATTGAGACACTTATGCAGCATATGGGAATCTTCATTCAGGAAACGTTTCGCCACACAGTGGCTTCATCAGTCCAATACAAAGAGGAAGGCGTAAGGAGAGGAGGAGAATGAGGTAATCAGTCCCTCAACCTGGAGTCGACTAATGGATGGTACCACTATGACCCCGCCTCCGCCTGCTTCACCTCACCTCACTACAGTATATAAGCCACGTCTACGGCCCTATACTGTACATTCTACAAGATTGATGGACTGAACACATCGACTCCAGGTTGAGGGACTGATTACCTCATTCTCCTCCTCTCCTTACGCCTTCCTCTTTGTATTGGACTGATGAAGCCACTGTGTGGCAAAACGTATCCTGAATAAAGATTCCCATATGCTGCATAAGTGTCTCAATCTTCAACTTGTCGGTTTTTCAAACCATTCATCACAACTGTCAGACACTGCAGCATCATGGGATCTTGTTACAAAGAATTCTTCAACACTTGTTCAATCTTTGGACGAAGACCTACTTCGACTAGTGGATGGTACCACTATGACCCCGCCTCCGCCTGCTCCACTTCACCTCACTACAGTATACAAGCCACGTCTACGGCCCTATACTGTACATTCTACAAGATTGATGGACTGAACACATCGACTCCAGGTTGAGGGATTGATTACCTCATTCTCCTCCTCTCCTTACGCCTTCCTCTTTGTATTGGACTGATGAAGCCACTGTGTGGCGAAACGTTTCCTGAATAAAGATTCCCATATGCTGCATAAGTGTCTCAATCTTTTTACGATATGATGGAAATCATACCGGGGTTCACCATTCCCGAAGTCCACAGGGCAAGTATTGCACAAGGTACTACTTACTGCAAAACTTTCGATCACACCAAGACACTCAAAACAATCCTAGTAAACAATTTCAATGAAAAATGAAAAATGTCATACTCATTACACTATGAGAATAAAAGAACAATCAAGTGCTGTAAGGCGTGCAGATATAAAGGGCATAAATCTTGAGGAATCCTCTCAGCAATGTTAAATTACAACTTTAAAATACTAAACTACAGCTGAACAGATATATATGAAAATGGTTTCCAGTGCCTCATTCGGAAAATATACAGCATTTTTTTTTTAATCTACTTTAAACATCTACGTGTGGGAGCCAGTTTCAAGAATGATCATGTCATCCTTAAACACACTGGGGAGTGAGACACTATAGACAATGCAAAATAAAGATTAAGATTAAATCTCTTAAAACTACAAAAAACAGGTCCATACAGAATACAAAAATAATATAAGAGTAACCAATATCTCCGCAGAGGTATGAGAAAGTCTCAGGCGACGATTCCATTAATCGACTACAATGAAAACGGACTTCACTGAACGAACACAAGTGAGAACATACGTGTACATCAAGTTGTTCATGTATTGTACAGAACATGGCCTGGTCCTCCCTGGACGATCCTCCTTTACGTCTATGAAAAATAGACTACTGTCTGTTTATATAATTCTCGTTACAATAACATGAAAATACTCATGATCGAAGGGTTACGCCACACAAAAGTAATGCAGTTTAGGTGTTTCAAATAATCACTTAAAAATAATCGTAATCTTACCATCTTACGATTAGCCTACATAAGGATAGTTATTATTCATCTGTTTTGCTGAATGTTATTTATGGGGAAAAAAATAAAAAAAAATCACGTACACATTCTGGAAAAAATCGCTGTCACATCACATGTAAACCAGAGCGGCAGCCAGTTACTGGTAGCGAGAGACAGGGAGAGTGAACCCAACACCTACACACGTTACTACTCTCGCGCCTGGGAGTGAACTGAGGTCTTGTGTAACTGCCGTCAACCAGCAGCTCACTCTTACTGAAGACCTGACTTCAACCATTCCGCGCTGATCCACAAGAATGCGCGCGCGGTTGTTTGTTTATATTATTTTGGAATAGTCTGTCTTAAAATTATCTTGGGTGAAATGTAAGACTGATGTCGACCTAGGCTATATCTAAATGCGAGGTAGCTGCTCCTTTTGTCACCCCTCTTTCTTAAGAGGGGTGACAAAAGCGGCAGCTACCTCGCATTAGTAGAATTTTGGAGCAAAAAGCCTCATTTACTCTGTTTAAGTATTATAAGAAATGTAGATAAATGGTTCAGAGAACGAGGAACAACACTTGCACAACACTTGATTATCTTGGTTGTGGAAACGTTTCGCCGCTCAGTGGCTTCATCAATAAAATACAAAGAACAATGGGAAAGATCAGAAGGAGTTTGAGGTAATCAGTGTTTCAGCCTGGAGTCGTTGTAATCAGTCCATCAATTTTAATTCTTATCAAGACTGATGGACTGATAAAGAAGCCTGCTATGTATACTTACCCTGGAGAATAATAATCCACCATTTAAATCAAAATATTAAAAAGACAATCCTGGTTAATGTTGCTGAAAATAACTAAAAGGAAACACCTTTGCTAGTCAACCTGACAACAGAGTAAAGTTCTGGTGTAGTCAGTGAAGAAGCTACCTTGAAGTTGTTAAGAGATCGCCTGATGACCGTATATAGAGATGGGAGGCGCGGGGCGTAATCCTGAAACATGATGGCCAGAGAAGTTACGATTTTAAAACTTTATGTCTAATGAACCATCATGCAAGTTCCCAGTGTCAAGGAAATTTTTGCAACCTAAAAGGAGCTCCTTATTTGAGCTCACCACAGCTCCTTAACTTCAGTTTCTCCTGGCTTATGCTTCCCAGCGTTTTCACCCCATAAAACTGGAGCGTTTCCTTACTAAAAATGCACAAAATACTTACTCCTTCCCTTTGACAGCCCACCACACCACATATTCTTTCCAATGTCTAGCAACACTCACATCTCCACCATCGTTTCCCTACTACACAACATGATCCACAATCATCTCACACACACACACACACACACGAGGGGACTGCAGGGAGCAAAGGAGCTATACAGTGTGCGAAGGCCCTATCAGATCCATGTGGGCATATCAAGAACAAATGAGGGGATTAAAGACATGAAAGAGCTAAGCTATTGGCAGGGGCTCTAACATACAACTGCAGTGTTCAGGAACAACTGAGCACAGGGACATCAGCTAGGGAAGAGATTGAGCGAAGTAACGCTTGAAGAGTTGGCAGGAACTAAATCATTTCAGGGGATGCACAGGGAAATACAGTGGGAGGACGAAAGGGAGAGGTCAGTTTTTTTCCTATGGGCTCCAGGATGTTGAAGGGAAAACTTATGAAGCAAGAAAACAGTAGGAGAAAAAAACGATTGAGAGAATCATCAAAGCAATAGGAGAGGACATGACCCAGTTGACAAATTTTCGGAGAATTAGGTGTTTTGCGAGAGGAAAAAAACGGCCAGTGAAAGTGATTTTCAAGCAGAGTCAGCTCGAAACCGGATCCTGCAGGAGGAAGCACGACTAAGGATATTGGAGAGTGCATGTCGACAGAGAAAAACCACAGGAAGAAAGGAAGATACTGATACGAGGGTGCAAGTACGCAAGGAGGGACGAGTGGCAAGAAGGGAGATGAGCAGGAGAAACCAAGCCCAGGTGGAAGAGCAAACACAACTTCCTCCAGAACCACCCACAGACGGAATCCAACCACGGCAAACCCAGTCCAACCGAGCAATCTAATCCAAAACCCACACACTGTACCCTCTGCCCCAATCCCCATCTTCACAAACCCCACCTCCAGAAACCCCTATAGGCCCTCTGCCCCACCCCCACCACAAACCCCATCCCCCACCACAAACCCCACCCCCACAGCAACCTCCTATAGCCCCCCACAAGGGCTACCGCTCCCCCAAACTACCATTATCCCCGGACCACACTTTTAGGAAAGAAGTTGAAGGTGTCGTATACGAACGCGGATGGAATAACAAATATATGTGAGGAGTGGCATGAAAGCATCAAGGAGACGTCCCCAGACATCACAGTAGTCACAGAAACAAAACTCACTGGGACAATAACAGATGCAATCTTCCCACCCGGATATCAGTTCCTGAGGAAAGATAGAAGAAGCAGAGGAGGAGGGGATGCACTGCTCATTAAAAACCGATGGGGATTTCAGAAAACGGACGAGATTGGAGAAAGGGATTAGATAGAAGGTACAATTCAGTCTGGGGGACATAAGGTAGTCATTGCAGTGATGTATAACCCGCCAAAAAATTACAGGAGGCCAAGAGAGGAATATGAAGAAAGCAACAGAACATTGGTGGACACACTGGCTGATGTGGCCAGAAGAGCTCAATCGAGTAGAGCAAAGTTACTGGTTATGGGTGACTTCAACCACAGGGAGAATGATTGGGAAAACCTGGAGCCACATGTAGGTCCCGAAACATGGAGAGCCAAGATGATGGATGTGGTACTTGAAAACCCCATGCACCAATATGTTAGGAACACTACCAGAGAGAGAGAGAGAGAGAGAGAGAGAGAGAGAGAGGAGGATGAACCAGAAAGACTGGACCTGGTGTTCACCCTGAATAGCGCAGACATTGAGGATATCACATATGGAAAGCCCTTTGGAGCTAGTGATCGTGTGGTTCTGAGCTTAGAATACGTACTAGAGTTACACGTGGAGATGGTAACAGGAGAAATGGAAAAGCCAAAGAGAATTGGTAGAAAAGTCATTAAACAAAATGATGGAGTACGTAACAAGAAAATGCAAGGAGGCAGAGGAAAGGTTTGTTCCCATGGGCAATAGAAATAATAGGAAGACCAGAATGAGCCCGTGGTTTACCCAAAGGTGTAGGGAGGCAAAAATTAAGTGCACTAGAGAATCGGAAAAGTACAAAAGGCAAAGACCAGAAACGAGTATGCACAGATGAGGGAGGCCCAGAGACAGTACGAAAATAACAGCATCGAAAGTCAAGTCTGACCCGAAACTGTTCTATAGCCACATTAGGAGGGAGACAACAGTCAAGGACCAGGAAATCAGGCTGAGAAAAGGTGGGGAGCTCAGAAGAAACGACCAAGAAGAATGTGAGGAGCTCAACACGAGGTTTAAGAAAGTATTTACAATGGAGACAGAAAGAACTCTGGAAAGACAGAACAGAGGGGTACACAAACAAGGGATATACCAACAAGTGTTGGATAAAATACACACAACCAAGGAGGAGGTAAAGAAGCCACTAAATGACCTTGATACCTCAAAGACGGTGAGACCGGACATCTCTGCGAGGGTGCTTAGAGAGGAAGCAGAGACGCTGTCTGTGCCACTATCCACAATTTTCAACACATCCCTAGAAACTGGGCAACTACCTGAGGTATGGAAGACGGCAAATGCAGTCCCCATTTTTAAGAAAGGAGACAGAAACGAGGCACTAAATTATAGACCAGTGTCACTGACGTGTATAGTATGCAAAGTCATGGAGAAGATTATTAGGAGGAGAGTAGTTGAGCACCTGGAACGGAACAAGAGTATAAACTACAACCAGCACAGATTCATGGAAGGCAAATCCTGTGTCACAAACCTACTGGAGTTTTATGACAAGGTAACAGAACTAAGACACGATAAAGAGAGGTGGGTTGATTGCATTTTCTTGGACTGCAAGAAGGCCTTCGACATAGTTATTCACAAGAGATTAGTGCATAAACTAGAGAATCAGGCACGTATAACAGGAAGTGCACTGCAATGAATAAGAGAATACGTGACAGGGAGGCAACAACGACCTACATTACATGATGAGGTATCACAGTGGGCGCCTGTGACGAGCGGGGTCCCACAGGGGTCAGTCCTAGGACTAGTGTAATTTTTGGTATATGTGAATGACATGACGAAAGGGATAGACTGAGAAGTGTCCCTGTTGGCAGATGATGTGAAGTTAATGAGGAGAATTAAATCAAATGAGGATAAGGAAGGACTTCAAAGAGACCTGGAGAGGCTGGATACCTGGTCCAGCAACTGGCTCTTCGAATTTAACCCAGCCAAATATAAAAGTCATGAAGATCGTTAAGGGCAAAGAAGACCGCAGACAGAGTATAGGCTAGGTGGCCAAAGACTACAAACCTCACTCAAGGAGAAAGATCTTGGGGTCAGTATAATACTGAGCACGTCTCTGGACGCAAACGTCAACCAGATAACTGCTTCAGCATATGGGCGTCTGGCAAACCTGAGAATAGCGTTCCGATACCTCAGTAAGGAATCGTTCAAGACTCTGTACACCGTGTACGTCAGGCCCATACTGGAGTATGCAGCACCAGTTTGGAACGCACACCTGGTCAAGCAAGTCAAGGAATTAGAGAAAGTGCAAAGATTTGCAACAAGGCTAGTTCCAGAGCTAAGGGAAATGTTCTACGACGAAAGGTTAAGGGAAATCGGTTTGCCGACACTGGAGGACAAGAGGGTTAGGGGAGACATGATACCGACATACAAAGTACTGCTAGGAATAGATGAGGTGGACAGACACAGGATGTTCCAGAGACGGGACACAGAAACAAGGGGTCACAATTGGAAGTTGAAGGCTCAGATGAGTCAAAAGGATGTTAGACAGTATTTCTTCAGGCATAGAGTTGTCAGGAAGTGGAATAATCTGGCAAGTGATGTAGTGGAGGCAGTAACCATACATAGTTTTTAGACGAGGTATGATAGAGCTCATGGAGCAGGAAGAGAGAGGACCCAGTAACGGTCAGTGAAGAGCCGGAGCCAGGAGCTGAGTCTCAACCCCTGCAACCACAAATATGTGAACACACACACACACACACACACACACACACACACACACACACACACACACACACACACACACACACACACACACACACACACTCACACACACACACAGGAGCTTGGACTCGACCCCTGTAACCTCAACTAGGTGAGTACACACACACACATCTTAATAAGGAATCCTTCAGGACACTGTACACTGAGTACGTTAGGCCTATATTGGAGTATGGAGCACCAGTTTGGAACCCACACCTAGCCAAGCACGTAAGGAAACCAGAGAAACTGAAAAGATTTGCAACAAGTCTAGTCCCGGTACTAAGGGGCATGTCCTATGAGATGAGGAGAGGTTAAGGGAAATCAACCTGACGACACTGGAAGACAGGAGAGTTAGAGAGGATATGATAACGACATATAAAATATTGAGAAGTATAGAGAAGGTAGACAGAGACAGTACATTCCAGAGATGGGACATAACAACAAGGGGTCACAGCTGGAATCTGAGGACTCAGATGAATCACAGGGATGTTAGGAAGTATTTCTTCAGTCACAGAGTTGTCAGAAAATGGAAAAGTCTGCGAAGTGATGCAGTGGAGGCAGGATCCATACATATCTTTAAGAAGAGGCACGATAGAGCTCATTGAGCAGAGAGAGTGACCTGGTAGCGACCAGTGAAGAGGCGGGGCCAGGAGCTATGAATCGACCCCTGCAAACACAATTAGGTGAGTAAACACACTCACACACACACACACACACTTACACACACACACACACACACACACACACACACACACACACACACACACACACACACACACACACACACACACACACACACACACACGCACACACACACACACACACACATATCATGTATGAAAGGCCCCTGGGAGATAGTGGTCATGTGGTTCTGTGCTTCGACTACATAGTTGAGCTCCAAGTGGAGAGAGTAGCAGGAATAGGGTGGGAAAAACCAAACTACAAAATGGGAAACTACTCAGGCATGAGGAACTTCCTTCAAGACATTCAGTGGGAGAGGGAACTGACAGGAAAACCAGTACAAGAAATGGACTATGTGGCAACAAAATGCAAGGAGGCAGAGGAGAGGTTTGCTCCCAAGGGAAACAGAAATAATGGGAAGAACAGAACGAGTCCTTGGTTCCCCCAGAGGTGTAGGGAGGCAAAAACTAGGTGTACTAGAGAATGGAAAAGGTACAAAAGACAGAGAACTCAGGAAAATAAAGAGATTAGCCGATGAGCCAGAAATGAATATGCACAGATAATAAGGGAGGCTCAGCGGCAATATGAAAATGACATAGCATCGAAAGTCAAGACTGACCCGAAGCTGTTGTACAGCCACATCAGGAGGAAAACAACAGTCAAGGACCAGGTGATCAGACTGAGGAAGGGTGATGGGGAATTCACAAGAAACGACCAAGAGGTATGTCAGGAGTTCAACACGAGATTTAAAGAAGTATTTACAGTGGAAACCAGTAGGATTCCAGGAAATCAGAGCAGGGGGAACTGGGCAACTCCCTGAGGTATGGAAGATGGCAAATGTAGTCCCAATTTTTAAAAAGGGAGACAGACATGAGGCACTAAACTACAGACCTGTATCACTAACGTGTATAGTATGCAAGGTCATGGAGAAGATCATCAGGAGGAGAGTGGTGGAGCACCTGGAAAGAAACAAGTGTATAATTGACAACCAGCACGGTTTCAGAGAAGGAAAATCCTGTGTCACAAACCTACTAGAGTTTTATGACAAGGTGACAGAAGTAAGACAAGAGAGAGAGGGGTGGATCGACTGCATTTTTTTTGGATTGCAAGAAGGCCTTCGACACAGTTCCTCACAAGAGGTTACTGCACAAGCTAGAGGAACAAGCACACATAACAGGAGAGGCACTGCAATGGATCAGAGAATACCTGACAGGGAGGCAACAACGAGTCATGGTACGTGATGAGGTGTCAGAGTGGGCGCCTGTGACAAGCGGGGTTCCACAGAGGTCAGTCCTAGGACCTGTGCTGTTCTTGGTATATGTGAACGACATAACGGAAGGGATAGACTCAGAAGTGTCCTTGTTTGCAGATGATGTGAAGTTAATGAGAAGAATCAAATCGGATGAGGATCAGGCAGGACTACAAAGAGACCTGGACAGGCTACAAGCCTGGTCCAGCAACTGGCTCCTTGAGTTTAACCCTGCCAAATGCGAAGTCATGAAGTTTGGGGAAGGGCAAAGAAGACCGCAGACACAATATAGTTTAGATGGCCAAAGACTGCAAACCTCACTCAAGGAAAAAGATCTGGGGGTGAGTATAACACCGAGCATATCTCCTGAGGCGCACATCAATCAGATAACTGCTGCAGCATACGGGCGCCTGGCAAACCTACGGATAGCGTTCCGATACCTCAGTAAGTATTCGTTCAAGACTCTGTATACCATTTACGTCAGGCCTATACTGGAGTATGTAGCACCAGTTTGGATTCCACACCTAGTCAAGCGCGTCAAGAAATTAGAGAAAGTGCAAAGGTTTGCAACAAGACTAGTCCCAGAGCTACGGGGATTGTCCTACGAAGAAAGGTTGAGGGAAATCGGCCTGACGACACTGGAGGACAGGAGGGTCAGGGGAGACATGATAACGACATATAAAATACTGCGCGGAATAGACAAGGTGGACAAAGACGGGATGTTCCATAGAAGGGACACAGACACAAGAGGTCACAATTGGAAGTTGAAGACTCAGATGAATCAAAGGGATGTTAGGAAGTATTTCTTCAATCATAGAGTAGTCAGGCAGTGGAATAGCCAAGGAAGTGACGTAGTGGAGGCGGGAACCATACATAGTTTTAAGGCGAGGTATGATAAAGCTCATGGGGCAGGGAGAGAGAGGACCTAGTAGCAATCAGCGAAGAGGCGGGGCCAGGAGCTATGAATCGACCCCTGCAACCACAAATAGGTGAGTACACACACACACACACACACACCACACTCTCTCAACGCCTACAACACTAAATAATCCCTCCGTCACTCACATTAACACTCCCTTGTTGCACCTTTACAACTCCCAAACTACCACTACCCCTACCACCCTTTTTCCTCCCTCTGTTTGTCTGTCTGTCTGTCTGTCTGTCTGTCTCTCTCTCTGTCTCTCTCTGTTTGTCTGTCTGTCTGTCTCTCTCTCTCTCTCTCTCTCTCTCTCTCTCTCTCTCTCTCTCTCTCTCCCACACTAACTTATCACCCAAACCTCCATCACACTACGTGAAGCACCTTGGAGTCAGGTACAATATGCTTGAACCTGTGGATTGTATTTGGAATCCTGTTTGACTTTCAGTTGTTACATTACGCGCGACTTGCCAAGGAAAAGCAAGATGGAAGAACCTTACGAAAAGTTTTTTTTTATTTCCATCCAGTCCTCCTGGCTCGTAGACTCGGATAAATTCACGAAAATTTGCCTACCTCATCTTAGAGGAATAATTATAATGAATTAATTTAATTAGGAAGTGATCATTATCTCAATTTCCTTATTTTTCTTTAATAGTATCTTTCAAATGTTGAGAGAAATTCATAATTCGTTTTGAAATTGTCACACGATGCGTCGTAAATTAAATGCGAAATGTCATGGAATCAGTTTATTCCTTAAACAATAAACAAGTTTTTCTGAGAATCGATATAATATGAGGAATTAGAGACATGTTAATCACGTTGGTATTTGTATTTGGAACCAATATATGGCTTTTCAAATTCATTAGAGGGATGACATACGAAGACTGAACAAGATGAGGTAATCAGTCGTTCAGCTTATTAATAGAATTATCAAAGCTTGTTAATAGAATTATCAAAACTTATTAATAGAATTATCAAAGCTTATTAATAGAATTATCCTAGCTTATTAATGGAATTATCAAAGCTTATTCCTTAGGTCGCTTTTAAAATTGGGGAGGGCAAATATTCTGTTAGTGGGACGAATTGTAAAGGACCTGCCTAGTATGGACCAACAGGCCTGCTGCAATGTTCCTCCTTTCTTATGTTCTTATATTAACCCTACACAGAAGACATTAGAGGGTAAGGTAATTAATCCCTTAGCTTAAAAGCCGGTGTTCACCACCAAAGCCTTAATTAATGAACCCCATGGAATGACATGAATCAGAACGTACCGTCACAGGGGGACGGTTTTCATTAGTGGAATAGGTCATGACCAAGAATTGGGTTTAATGATAGCAGACAGGTAGCAGGAGATATCCTGTTTTCAAATATTCCATTTAGCTGTTGTGTCAGACAAAAATCATTAAAGTCAAACGCTCACTTGTGAGTACACGTTTTCTGACTCCACTACACAGGAGTCCATTATCCTTTCTATTTTTTTTCAGATTCATCAGGAATGCAACATTTATAGGATGAGATGCTGGTTTCTTCATCTTCTACTGTTTCTGGATATAGCTCTGCAATGCTGAAAGTCTGATTTCCACATTTGCTATTGTCTTCGTAAATCAATTCTGTGATGAATTGAAAAAACAACTGCTTAGTATAATGTCTCCTACTTTCATACCCTGAAATTTACATGTGTGTAATTCCTCGTGCTGATATTGTATACCATTATTGAAAGGATGGAAAAATATTAGTGGTGGAACACTGTACAATGGCTACTGTCTCATGCTAGGCATGTCTATTCAAATACAACCCTTCACAATCATATTTCTGTCTAACATTGTTTTAAATATACCTAAGGTATAAACTTCAAAATCTCTATTAATAAAACCAGTGCAGCACCAGGATACCTTCTTTAACAAGTCGCTTCACTCATGAACACTGCTTTCTTTTTTTCAATTTAAAGCGGAGTTGACTTTAACACTGGAGACAGTGAAAAAACATATATATATATATATATATATATATATATATATATATATATATATATATATATATATATATATATATATATATATATATATATAAATATATATATATATATATATATATATATATATTTATATATATATATATATATATATATATATATATATATATATATATATATATATATATTTTGTCTTTAAATAAAATATACATACATAATATAGGGGGTGGTAGGAGAAAATTCTCAAACAGCTTCAGGGAGAATCTTGAGTTTTCCCTGAAGCAAGTTTATTCTTTTCTCTGAGGATGAGGGTCCCCATGACAGTTCTAGAGGTGGTACCTCCCTATATTATATATATATATATATATATATATATATGCAAAACAACCACTCTGAAAGAATAGAGAAATTCCAAGCGCTTTCGTGACTACTCACATTATCAAGGAACTATGAAAGTGAAGCATCCAAGGAAGCTATATAAGGGGTCGGCCAGCACCTCACTATCAGATCCCACAACGGTTAAACACGTGACGCGCGGCGAGCCAACTTGGATAGGTCCTTTGCAAAACTCACCCCCAAGCTATTTATTTGTCCAGTGTATTATTAAATTCTACCCAAATTCTATTAATTATAAATGGATCTAATTTATATAAACCAAAGGAAATATTCATATTATTGTCAAAACTGCTTTTTATGAAACAAGATTCAATTATATTCCTGTCGACCATGGACTTGCTTGATACTACTTTCTCAACTTTTTGAAAATCAATTGGATGGTTAAAATCTCTTACATGAATAAATAGAGCATTGGAATCTTGTCCAGTTCTAATGCTATATTTATGTTGTTTTAATCTTAGTTCGAGATTTTTACCAGTTTGACCGTAATAAACTTTATCGCAAATTTTACAAGGAATCTTATAGACACATCCATCAGCATTTTGGGGGGAATTCTTAATCAAAAGTTTTTTTACTGTATCAAGATTTTTGAATACAACTTTAATATTAAAAGTCTTAAGAAGAGAAGGCATATCAACCAAGTTTTCATGGTAAGGGAGAACCAACATATTTTTAGTTTGTAGATGAATGGTTCAGAGAACCGACATGTTGATCAATTAGACACATGTACAACTCTTTTGTATCTTTATTGAGGAAACGTTTCGCCACACAGTGGCTTCATCAGTCCATACAAAGGAGAATCTTGAAGAACAGGAGGAGAATGAGGTAATCAGTCCCTCAACCTTGAGTCGATGTGGTCAATCCATCAATCTTGAATAGAATACGGCATACGTGCTGAGAAGGAGCTTATAAACCGTTGGCAGGAGAGGTGAAGCAGTCATAGGTCGTGTAACATTTGTTCAATGTTGAAGTAGGTCGTGCCCAAGAATTAGGCAAGCGAAGAATTCCCAAGTATTAAGATCCCAAGAAGTTGCAGTGTCTGACAGGTTTGTAGATGAATGGTTCAGAGAACCGACATGTTGATAAATTAGACACATGTACAACTCTTGGGTATCTTTATTGAGGAAACGTTTCGCCACACAGTGGCTTCATCAGTCCATACAAAGGAGAATCTTGAAGAACAGGAGGAGAATGAGGTAATCAGTCCCTCAACCTTGAGTCGATGTGGTCAGTCCATCAATCTTGAATAGAATACGGCATACATGCTGAGAAGGAGCTTATAAACCGTTGGCAGGAGAGGTGAAGCAGTCATAGGTCGTGTAACATGTGGGTTCTCTGAACCATTCATCTACAAACCTGTCAGACACTGCAACTTCTTGGGATCTTAATACATAGGAATTCTTCGCTTGCCTAATTCTTGGGCACGACCTACTTCAACATTGAACAAATGTTACACGACCTATGACTGCTTCACCTCTGCTGCCAACGGTTTATAAGCTCCTTCTCAGCACGTATGCCGTATTCTATTCAAGATTGATGGACTGACCACATCGACTCAAGGTTGAGGGACTGATTACCTCATTCTCCTCCTGTTCTTCAAGATTCTCCTTTGTATGGAATGATGAAGCCACTGTGTGGCGAAACGTTTCCTCAATAAAGATACCCAAGAGTTGTACATGTGTCTAATTTATCATCATACTTTTAGTTGAATAAGGCTGGTTGCCCTTTTTTGGATTATAAAAAGTGTTCCTAGCAACTTTAAAAGATTTATCAATTACATTTCTTGGGTATTTTAAATCATTACCTATTTCATAAATTTTGGATATTTCCTCATCTATGAACTCTGGACTACAAATTCGTAAAGCTCTCAAAAACATTGATGAGAAAACAGACAATTTGACTCTATCTTGATGCGAGGAATAATAGTGGACATAGGAACAGTTATTTGTAGGTTTTCTGTAAATTTTAAATTTGAATTCATTATCACCTGTTTACTGTGATCTTATTGCATATATATATATATATATATATATATATATATATATATATATATATATATATATATATATATATATATATATATATATATATATATATATAAAATATAGGGAGGTACCACCTCTAGAACTGTCATGGGGACCCTCATCCTCAGAGAAAAGAATAAACTTGCTTCAGGGAAAACTCAAGATTCTCCCTGAAGCTGTTTGAGAATTTTCTCCTACCACCCCCTATATTATGTATATATATTTTATTTAAAGACAAAATACATTGACGAAACATTCACAAAAATATGATACAAAGTAAAACAACATAGGTAACTCAGAGCTACATCTCGAATACTTCGTCCAGCTCCCCTGCGGTGGGCCGCGTGCCCAGAATGCTGCAGGCATTTCCTCTCTGGATCGCAACACTGATTCTCTGAAAGAGGAAGCTGGTCGCCCTGTGGTCCTTGGTTTCTGTGATGAGCTTTTCACCCAGCTCTTTGAGGAACTTTAGAGCACACTTGCCCCATGCTCCAAGGGTCTCCGACCCTATTGGAATGAAGTTATAGCAAGGGGGAAGGACTTCATATTTTCGGATCTTCTGGGTCTCCCTGTGGCTGGCAGCTCCACCCCCTTCCACTACATATATATATATATATATATATATATATATATATATATATATATATATATATATATATATATATATATATATATATATATATATATATATATATGCAAAACAACCACTGTGAAAGAATAGAGATATTCCAAGCGCTTTCGTGATTACTCACATTATCAAGGAACTATGATAGTTCCTTGATAATGTGAGTAGTCACGAAAGCGCTTGGAATTTCTCTATTCTTTCACAGTGGTTGTTTTGCATATTCTGAAATCACCTGTTTACTGTGATCTTATTGCATATATATATATATATATATATATATATATATATATATATATATATATATATATATTATAAATATAAATATATATATATATTTATTTTTTTATTATCACACTGGCCGATTCCCACCAAGGCAGGGTGGCCCGAAAAAGAAAAACTTTCACCATCATTCACTCCATCACTGTCTTGCCAGAAGGGTGCTTTACACTACAGTTTTTAAACTGCAACATTAACACCCCTCCTTCAGAGTGCAGGCACTGTACTTCCCATCTCCAGGACTCAAGTCCGGCCTGCCGGTTTCCCTGAATCCCTTCATAAATGTTACTTTGCTCACACTCCAACAGCACGTCAAGTATTAAAAACCATTTGTCTCCATTCACTCCTATCAAACACGCTCACGCATGCCTGCTGGAAGTCCAAGCCCCTCGCACATAAAACCTCCTTTACCCCCTCCCTCCAACCCTTCCTAGGCCGACCCCTACCCCGCCTTCCTTCCACTACAGACTGATACACTCTTGAAGTTATTCTGTTTCGCTCCATTCTCTCTACATGTCCGAACCACCTCAACAACCCTTCCTCAGCCCTCTGGACAACAGTTTTGGTAATCCCGCACCTCCTCCTAACTTCCAAACTACGAATTCTCTGCATTATATTCACACCACACATTGCCCTCAGACATGACATCTCCACTGCCTCCAGCCTTCTCCTCGCTGCAACATTCATCACCCATGCTTCACACCCATATAAGAGCGTTGGTAAAACTATACTCTCATACATTCCCCTCTTTGCCTCCAAGGACAAAGTTCTCTGTCTCCACAGACTCCTAAGTGCACCACTCACTCTTTTTCCCTCATCAATTCTATGATTCACCTCATCTTTCATAGACCCATCCGCTGACACGTCCACTCCCAAATATCTGAATACGTTCACCTCCTCCATACTCTCTCCCTCCAATCTGATATTCAATCTTTCATCAACTAATCTTTTTGTTATCCTCATAACCTTACTCTTTCCTGTATTCACCTTTAATTTTCTTCTTTTGCACACCCTACCAAATTCATCCACCAATCTCTGCAGCTTCTCTTCAGAATCTCCCAAGAGCACAGTGTCATCAGCAAAGAGCAGCTGTGACAACTCCCACCCTGTGTGTGATTCTTTATCTTTTAACTCCACGCCTCTTGCCAAGACCCTCGCATTTACTTCTCTTACAACCCCATCTATAAATATATTAAACAACCACGGTGACATCACACATCCTTGTCTAAGGCCCACTTTTACTGGGAAAAAATTTCCCTCTTTTCTACATACTCTAACTTGAGCCTCACTATCCTCGTAAAAACTCTTCACTGCTTTCAGTAACCTACCTCCTACACCATACACTTGCAACATCTGCCACATTGCCCCCTATCCACCCTGTCATACGCCTTTTCCAAATCCATAAATGCCACAAAGACCTCTTTAGCCTTATCTAAATACTGTTCACTTATATGTTTCACTGTAAACACCTGGTCCACACACCCCCTACCTTTCCTAAAGCCTCCTTGTTCATCTGCTATCCTATTCTCCGTCTTACTCTTAATTCTTTCAATTATAACTCTACCATACACTTTACCAGGTACACTCAACAGACTTATCCCCCTATAATTTTTGCACTCTGTTTTATCCCCTTTGCCTTTATACAAAGGAACTATGCATGCTCTCTGCCAATCCCTAGGTACCTTACCCTCTTCCATACATTTATTAAATAATTGCACCAACCACTCCAAAACTATATCCCCACCTGCTTTTAACATTTATATCTTTATCCCATCAATCCCGGCTGCCTTACCCCCTTTCATTTTACCTACTGCCTCACGAACTTCCCCCACACTCACAACTGGCTCTTCCTCACTCCTACAAGATGTTATTCCTCCTTGCCCTATACACGAAATCACAGCTTCCCTATCTTCATCAACATTTAACAATTCCTCAAAATATTCCCTCCATCTTCCCAATACCTCTAACTCTCCATTTAATAACTCTCCTCTCCTATTTTTAACTGACAAATCCATTTGTTCTCTAGGCTTCCTTAACTTGTTAATCTCACTCCAAAACTTTTTCTTATTTTCAACAAAATTTGTTGATAACAGCTCACCCACTCTCTCATTTGCTCTCTTTTTACATTTCTTCACCACTCTCTTAACCTCTCTCTTTTTCTCCATATACTCTTCCCTCCTTGCATCACTTCTACTTTGTAAAAACTTCTCATATGCTAACTTTTTCTCCCTTACTACTCTCTTTACATCATCATTCCACCAATCGCTCCTCTTCCCTCCTGCACCCACTTTCCTGTAACCACAAACTTCTGCTGAACACTCTAACACTACATTTTTAAACCTACCCCATTCCTCTTCGACCCCATTGCCTATGCTCTCATTAGCCCATCTATCCTCCAATAGCTGTTTATATCTTACCCTAACTGCCTCCTCTTTTAGTTTATAAACCTTCACCTCTCTCTTCCCTGATGCTTCTATTCTCCTTGTATCCCATCTACCTTTTACTCTCAGTGTAGCTACAACTAGAAAGTGATCTGATATATCTGTGGCCCCTCGATAAACATGTACATCCTGAAGTCTACTCAACAGTCTTTTATCTACCAATACATAATCCAACAAACTACTGTCATTTCGCCCTACATCATATCGTGTATACTTATTTATCCTCTTTTTCTTAAAATATGTATTACCTATAACTAAACCCCTTTCTATACAAAGTTCAATCAAAGGGCTCCCATTATCATTTACACCTGGCACCCCAAACTTACCTACCACACCCTCTCTATAAGTTTCTCCTACTTTAGCATTCAGGTCCCCTACCACAATTACTCTCTCACTTGGTTCAAAGGCTCCTATACATTCACTTAACATCTCCCAAAATCTCTCTCTCTCCTCTGCATTCCTCTCTTCTCCAGGTGCATACACGCTTATTATGACCCACTTCTCGCATCCAACCTTTACTTTAATCCACATAATTCTCGAATTTACACATTCATATTCTCTTTTCTCCTTCCATAACTGATCATTTAACATTACTGCTACCCCTTCCTTTGCTCTAACTCTCTCAGATACTCCAGATTTAATCCCATTTATTTCCCCCCACTGAAACTCTCCTACCCCCTTCAGCTTTGTTTCGCTTAGAGCCAGGACATCCAACTTCTTTTCATTCATAACATCAGCAATCATCTGTTTCTTATCATCCGCACTACATCCACGCACATTTAAACAACCCAGTTTTATAAAGTTTTTCTTCTTCTCTTTTTTAGTAAATGTATACAGGAGAAGGGGTTACTAGCCCATTGCTCCCGGCATTTTAGTCGCCTCATACGACACGCATGGCTTACGGAGGAAAGATTCTTTTCCACTTCCCCATGGACAATAGAAGAAATAAAAAGAACAAGAGCTATTTAGAATAAGGAGAAAAACCTAGATGTATGTATATATATATATATATATATATATATATATATATATGCATGTGCGTGTCTGTGAAGTGTGACCAAAGTGTAAGTAGGAGTAGCAAGATATCCCTGTTATCTAGCGTGTTTATGAGACAGAAAAAGAAAACCAGCAATCCTACCATCATGCAAAACAGTTACAGGTTTTTGTTTCACAGTCATCTGGCAGGACGGTAGTACTTCCCTGGGTGGTTGCTGTCTACCAACCTACTACCTACATATATATAGGGGTCGGCCTAGGAAGGGTTGGAGGGAGGGGGTAAAGGAGGTTTTGTGTGCGAGGGGCTTGGACTTCCAGCAGGCATGCGTGAGCGTGTTTGATAGGAGTGAATGGAGACAAATGGTTTTTAATACTTGACGTGCTGTTGGAGTGTGAGCAAAGTAACATTTATGAAGGGATTCAGGGAAACCGGCAGGCCGGACTTGAGTTCTGGAGATGGGAAGTACAGTGCCTGCACTCTGAAGGAGGGGTGTTAATGTTGCAGTTTAAAAACTGTAGTGTAAAAGCACCCTTCTGGCAAGACAGTGATGGAGTGAATGATGGTGAAAGTTTTTCTTTTTCGGGCCACCCTGCCTTGGTGGGAATCGGCCGGTGTGATAATAAAAAAAAAAAAAAAAAATGTATTTATATATATATATGTATATATATATATATATATATATATATATATATATATATATATATATACATTATTTTTTATTATTATCACACTGGCCAATTCCCACCAAGGCAGGGTGGCCCGAAAAAGAAAAATTTTCACCATCATTCACTCCATCACTGTCTTGCCAGAAGGGTGCTTTACACTACAGTTTTTAAACTGCAACATTAACACCCCTCCTTCAGAGTGCAGGCACTGTACTTCCCATCTCCAGGACTCAAGTCCGGCCTGCCGGTTTCCCTGAACCCCTTCATAAATGTTACTTTGCTCACACTCCAACAGCACGTCAAGTATTAAAAACCATTCGTCTCCATTCACTCCTATCAAACACGCTCACGCACGCCTGCTGGAAGTCCAAGCCCCTCGCACAGAAAACCTCCTTTACCCCCTCCCTCCAGCCTTTCCTAGGCCGACCCCTACCCCGCCTTCCTTCCACTACAGACTGATACACTCTTGAAATCATTCTGTTTCGCTCCATTCTCTCTACATGTCGGAACCACCTCAACAACCCTTCCTCAGCCCTCTGGACAACAGTTTTGGTAATCCCGCACCTCGTCCTAACTTCCAAACTACGAATTCTCTACATTATATTCACACCACACATTGCCCTCAGACATGACATCTCCACTGCCTCCAGCCTTCTCCTCGCTGCAACATTCATCACCCATGCTTCACACCCATATAAGAGTGTTGGTAAAACTATACTCTCATACATTCCCCTCTTTGCCTCCAAGGACAAAGTTCTTTGTCTCCACAGACTCCTAAGTGCACCACTCACCCTTTTCCCCTCATCAATTCTATGATTCGCCTCATCTTTCAGAGACCCATCCGCTGACACGTCCACTCCCAAATATCTGAATACATTCACCTCCTCCATACTCTCTCCCTCCAATCTGATATCCAATCTTTCATCACCTAATCTTTTTGTTATCCTCATAACCTTACTCTTTCCTGTATTCACTTTTAATTTTCTTCTTTTGCACACCCTACCAAATTCATCCACCAATCTCTGCAACTTCTCTTCAGAATCTCCCAAGAGCACAGTGTCATCAGCAAAGAGCAACTGTGACAACTCCCACTTAATGTGCGATTCTTTATCTTTTAACTCCACGCCTTTTGCCAAGACCCTCGCATTTACTTCTCTTACAACCCCATCTATAAATATATTAAACAACCATGGTGACATCACACATCCCTGTCTAAGGCCCACTTTTACTGGGAAATAATTTCCCTCTTTCCTACATACTCTAACTTGAGCCTCACTATCCTCGTAAAAACTCTTCACTGCTTTCAGTAACCTACCTGCTACACCATACACCTGCAACATCTGCCACATTGCCCCCTATCCACCCTGTCATACGCCTTTTCTAAATCCATAAATGCCACAAAGACCTCTTTAGCCTTATCTAAATACTGTTCACTTATATGTTTCACTGTAAACACCTGGTCCACACACCCCCTACCTTTCCTGAAGCCTCCTTGCTCATCTGCTATCCTATTCTCCGTCTTACTCTTAATTCTTTCAATAATAACTCTACCATACACTTTAACAGGTATACTCAACAGACTTATCCCCCTATAATTTTTGCACTCTCTTTTGTCCCCTTTGCGTTTATACAAAGGAACTATGCATGCTCTCTGCCAATCCCTAGGTACCTTACCCTCTTCCATACATTTATTAAATAATTGCACCAACCACTCCAAAACTATATCCCCACCTGCTTTTAACATTTCTATCTTTACCCCATCGATCCCGGCTGCCTTACCCCCTTTCATTTTACCTACTATATATATATATATATATATATATATATATATATATATATATATATATATATATATATATATATATATATATATATATATATATATATATATATATATATATATATATATATATATATATATATATATATATATATATATATATATATATATATATATATATATATATATATATATATATGTCGTGCCGAATAGGCAGAACTTGAGATCTTGGCTTAAATAGCAACGCTCATCTTGCCATATAGGACAAGTGAAAATTTGTGTATGCAATACTTTCGGCAAAATCATTCTGAACTTAACGAAAAAAATATATTTCACTGTGTTTGTTTAGTATTAAATTATTGTAAACAAATCTAAAATATATTTAGTTGGGATAGGCTAAAGTAAATTGCGCTTGTTATAATAAGGTTAGGTAAGTTTTCTAAGATTCTTTTGGTGCAAAATTAAAAATTTTTACATTAACATTAATGAAAAATATATATCTTCAAACGTATAAGAGAAAATTTCAGAACGGACTTAATTTTTAATGAGTTCTTGCTAACTGATCAGTTTTACATATTCGGCACGACATATATATATATATATATATATATATATATATATATATATATATATATATATATATATATATATATATATATATATATATATATATATATATATATATATATATATATACATATATATATATATATATATACATATATATATATATATATATATATATATATATATATATATATATATATATATATATATATATATATATATATATATATATATATATATATATATATATCTTGAACCAAGTGAGAGAGTAATTGAAGTAAGGGACCAAAATGCTAAAGTAGGAGAAACATTTAGAGAGGGTGTTGTAGGTAAGTTTGTGATGTGTATAGAAAAGGGTTTGGTTAGAGGTAACACATATTTTATGAAAAAGAGGGTAAATAACTATACAAGATATGAAGTAGGATGTAATGACTACATATTGATAGATAAAAGACTGTTGTGTAGACTCCAGGACGTATATGTTTATATTGAAGGGCCAAACGTATATCAGATAACTTTTTAGTTGTAGCTACAGTGAGAGTAAAAGGTAGACGGGATGCTAGGAAAGTAGAAGCAGCAAGTAAGAGAGAGGTGAAGGTTTATAAACTAAAGAAGGAGGCAGTTAGGGTAAGATGTAAACAACTATTGGAGGATAGATGGGCTAGTGAGAGTATAGGCGATGGGGTTCAAGACGTATGGGGTAGGTTTAAAAATGTAGTGTTAGTGTTCAGCAGAAGTCTGTCGTTACAGGAAAGTGGGTACGGGAGAGAAGAAGAGCAGTTGGTTGAATGATATATATATATATATATATATATATATATATATATATATATATATATATATATATATATATATATATATATATATATATATATATATATGCAATAAGATCACAGTAAACAGGTGATTTCAAATTATGCAAAACAACCACTCTGAAAGAATAGAGAAATTCCAAGCGCTTTCGTGACTACTCACATTATCAAGGAACTATGAAAGTGAAGCATCCAAGGAAGCTATATAAGGGGTCGGCCAGCACCTCACTATCAGATCCCACAAGGGTTAAACACGTGACGCGCGGCGAGCCATCTTGGACAGGTCCTTTGCAAAACTCACCCCCAAGCTATTTATTTGTCCAGTGTATTATTAAATTCTACCCAAATTCTATTATTTATAAATGGATCTAATTTATATAAACCAAAGGAAATATTCATATTATTGTCAAAACTGCTTTTTATGAAACAAGATTCAATTATATTCCTATCGACCATGGACTTGCTTGATACTACTTTCTCAACTTTTTGAAAATCAATTGGATGGTTAAAATCTCTTACATGAATAAATAGAGCATTGGAATCTTGTCCAGTTCTAATGCTATATTTATGTTATTTTAATCTTAGTTCGAGATTTTTACCAGTTTGACCGTAATAAACTTTATCGCAAATTTTACAAGGAATCTTATAGACACATCCATCAGCATTTTTAATCAAAAGTTTTTTTACTGTATCAAGATTTTTGAATACACTCAGAAGTTTGGTATGGCAATGGGAAATCCTCTTTCAGCTGTTCTTAGTAACCTATACATGGAATTTTTTGAAACAAGGTTGCTTAACACAATCCTCCCTAATAGAGCTAAATGGTTCAGATATGTTGATGATATTTTGTGTCTTATGCCCAAAAATGTAGATATACACCATTTTCTTGGAAAATTAAATAGCTTAGCCCATTCTATAAACTTTACTGTTGAGTTTGAAGAAAATAACTCATTGCCTTTTCTAGATGTTTTAATTATTAAGGGTAATAATGAATTCAAATTTAAAATTTACAGAAAACCTACAAATAACTGTTCCTATGTCCACTATTATTCCTCGCATCAAGATAGAGTCAAACTGTCTGTTTTCTCATCAATGTTTTTGAGAGCTTTACGAATTTGTAGTCCTGAGTTCATAGATGAGGAAATATCCAAAATTTATGAAATAGGTAATGATTTAAAATACCCAAGAAATGTAATTGATAAATCTTTTAAAGTTGCTAGGAACACTTTTTATAATCCAAAAAAGGGCAACCAGCCTTATTCAACTAAAAATATGTTGGTTCTCCCTTACCATGAAAACTTGGTTGATATGCCTTCTCTTCTTAAGACTTTTAATATTAAAGTTGTATTCAAAAATCTTGATACAGTAAAAAAACTTTTGATTAAGAATTCCCCCCAAAATGCTGATGGATGTGTCTATAAGATTCCTTGTAAAATTTGCGATAAAGTTTATTACGGTCAAACTGGTAAAAATCTCGAACTAAGATTAAAACAACATAAATATAGCATTAGAACTGGACAAGATTCCAATGCTCTATTTATTCATGTAAGAGATTTTAACCATCCAATTGATTTTCAAAAAGTTGAGAAAGTAGTATCAAGCAAGTCCATGGTCGATAGGAATATAATTGAATCTTGTTTCATAAAAAGCAGTTTTGACAATAATATGAATATTTCCTTTGGTTTATATAAATTAGATCCATTTATAATTAATAGAATTTGGGTAGAATTTAATAATACACTGGACAAATAAATAGCTTGGGGGTGAGTTTTGCAAAGGACCTGTCCAAGATGGCTCGCCGCGCGTCACGTGTTTAACCGTTGTGGGATCTGATAGTGAGGTGCTGGCCGACCCCTTATATAGCTTCCTTGGATGCTTCACTTTCATAGTTCCTTGATAATGTGAGTAGTCACGAAAGCGCTTGGAATTTCTCTATTCTTTCAGAGTGGTTGTTTTGCATATATATATATATATATATATATATATATATATATATATATATATATATATATATATATATATATATATATATATATATATATATATATATATATATATATATATATATATATATATATATATATATATATATATATATATATATATATATATATATAATTTTTTCCTACCACCCCATATATTTAATATATATATTTTATTTAAAGACAAAATACATTGACAAAACATTCACAAAGATACAATAGAAAGTAAAACTCAGAGCTACATCTCGAATACTTCGTCCAGCTCCCCGGCAGTGCGCCGCGTGCCCAGAATGCTGCAGGCGTTTCCTCTCTGGATCGCAACACTGAGTCTCTGAAAGAGGAAGCTGGTCGCCATGTGGTCCTTGGTTTCTATGATGAGCTTTTCACCCAGCTCTTTCAGGAGCTTTAGAGCACACTTGCCCCATGCTCCAAGGGTCTCCGACCCTATTGGGATGAAGTTATAGCAAGGGGAAAGTCTTCATATTTGCAGATCTTCTGGGTCTCCCTGTGGCTGGCAACTCCACCCCGTTCCACTACGGAGTATGGCAAGTAGGTGTCTGCCAATGTGGCGGCACAGGTGTAGTCCCAGGCAATCTGCTTTCCATCCTTCCAGGGTAGCATAGTGGCTCCATCAGGACGCTTTTGACTTCCGTCAGACCTCTGCACTTGGAGTTCCCGTTGAGCAGGGCAACGGGCTGTGGCGAGGCTTCTCTTTATGATGTTATTGACCTCCTCATGTCTGACATACTTCCCTTCTGTTGTGTGACACACGAGACCATTAAATCCGAATTGAACAGCTGTCGCCCTGCCGCAAATACACCTATGTTCGGTGAGGATGGGGGCGGTTGGGCGAAGAGCAACACCAATCCGAATGGCCTGTGGGTCTAGTCGAGTGCCCAAGGAGGAATTGGGAACAGCTAACAGGAAATCTCCTGGTTGTGATGCCTTCACTGCCAGGCGACGAGCATTGTCCTCTCCTGGGGCGTTAGAGAGCATTATGTTGGCGTTTTTTTCCGTGATCGGTTTGTTCCAGTGGGACTGTTTGTGTTCTTTGGGAGGAGCGGGTCTACTGGAGGAATCTGTAAGGGTGTCCTACCGAATCGCTGCTTCAGTAAACCTGGGGTCTTGCGCTCCTACCAAGTCTCTCAAGCTTTCGGGAACAATCTTCTTTACTAATGCGCTGGAAGCCAAACACGAAGACAGAAAAACAGGTAAAGCAACATGCGTTGCTTTGCGCACCCCTGTACCTCCCAGCCGCACTAGGAGGGTTGCCTGATCAAATTGCTGATCCTCTAGTGACAGGTTCAGTGCCTTCTTAAAGGTTAACCTCAGGTGTTCGTCATATTCGTCGAGTTTTGGGTTGTCAAAAGAGGGTGCACATCTCCGGAAGTAAATGAGTCTTGGAATAGTAAGGCACCTTGTGAGGAGATACAGAGCATCATGGGCATCAAGAATGCTTATTCTCTCCTCCATTATAATCAGGTCATTCAATTTGTCCCTGAGGACAGTGTCGATGGCCTGGTGACCCAGCGGTGCTCCCAACAGGGTACTGTTGGACGGAGTGGTAGTAGAGACTTCTGGGAGGATTCTTCGCACAACATTGATTATTTCCTGGTTCGCCGTGATGATTTCACACTTGGAGGGATTGAGGATGAGTCCCAAGTCTTCTCCCTGTGTTTTCACCAGTTGTAGGTCCCCTACCAGGGACTCTTCAGTACCTGCCAGAGTGCCATCATCCAGGTACCAGACGTTGAGCTCGCTGCGTAGGCTGGAAGTTAGCTCTCTTACTGCCAAGCAGAAGAGAAGTGGAGCTAGTGGGTCACCCTGCTGAACACCTTCTGATGAGAGAATTTCATGTTCTCCAAACAAAAGAATTGAGGGGTTTGCTGTAGCCTGCTGAAATGAAGAGAAAAAGACTGGGGAACCAACTCCAAACAGCTGGCAAGACAGCATCTCTCTTCACCATATTAAAGGCATTTCTAAAATCAAGTTTGACTACGGCTTTGTCTTCTGGTATGCCCTTGCGGCATGAGCTGCAGCTTCACTGCCTTGAGAGACCCCAAAGCCCAGTTGGTGTGGCTGGAGTAGACTGGCAGCTTCTAGGCGAATGTTTCTTTCTGCTGCTTTGGCAAAGAGAAGGCGAAGAGTGTTTCCAACCGCAATGGGTCTGATTCCCACATCCTTCTTCAACGCACATAGTGAGGCTCCAAAAAAGAAAGGTTTAATTTCTTCTGGGATTAGCCCAGCCAATCAGTTGTTGACGAAAGTTGTTAACTCGGTGAGAAGAATTGATGCAGATGCACCGAGTACTGGATTTACCATCTCTTTGAGGTGCTGAGGTCGAATTCCAGTGTAACCTCCTGCAGATCCTGCTGGAAATGACACAATCGCCTTATAGACTTCCGATTCTGGCAAAATTAATTGTTCAGTGATAGGGTCTTCCTCAGGGTTGTTGTTGATGGCTATGGTGTCCCTGGTTGGATGCTTGTCTTTTAGTGCTTGGGCTGTGGTCTCATCTTTTGGGGCTACAGTGTCGTCACTTGTAATTATTCTGATTGCTCCCACTGTGTTACCTTCTTCGATTTTTTTGCTAACCTGTGCGCAAATTTTCTCGTTTTCAGTGGGACTTTTCTTGGGTCTACCTCTGTGATTCCTGCGATGATGGGGTAGAGGGACACAATTATCCGTTCTTGAGTAGTTGCGCACTGCCTTGATAACCGACGTGGTTAGCAGTTTGCCTCGTCTCTCAGGAACTGCAAGACAGACATTGCCGAACAGGAGTAGGTTGCGCCATGCTTGGATGGTGCCTCGGGCTTCTAAGTTGGTGGAACCTCCATTCACTTGCTTAAGAAGGTCTGTGATTTTCCCTGCTGCATATGGGCGAACCGCTTTAGGAATGTGGGATAGGGTACTGCTAGCAGTGGATTTGAATGCCAACAGAAGGTTATCGCAAGTGAGGAGGTTGCCATTGGAATTGTTTTCTCCCTGTGGAGGCTGTGGGCTACTCTCTGCTGGGGGCATATGTGATCCCGCACACCCATTGTGTGCACGAATGCGGCCATCCTTGTTGCGTGCTCGAAACTCTCCACACACCTGACATGTGCCTCTTCTTTCATTGCTGGGTGCGCTGTTTCCCTGGCTTTGTGGCTGGCCGGCTTCATCATCTGCCATAGCTCAAACTTCAGATGTGTGCACGAGTGAGGCTGTAACAGCAACTGGAACAGCAATAACAGCACAAGCCAGACAGAGAACATCCTCTCCAAGTTGAAAATACCACTGACTATATCATTAATACTCCTCCTCACAGGCCCCAAGGAATGACTCCAAATTTTTTTATGTTAATTTCCAGGATTTATTCCCTGGACCTCAGCAATGAGAGTCGCTTGTCTCACCGCTGGGCAACGGCGACAGTTATAAAACAGGTCATGTAGTTTGAGAAAATAAGTTTCTCGTTAGATACTGTAAACATGGATTACTATTATTCAAGTAACTCAGAGCAGGACATTCAAACGGACAAAAAGCACATTGTATTCCTTTCTTTCATTATTTGAAAAGGTCCCACAGAATAATAGCAATTCATGTCTACACATGCCTGTGTTATCTATTAGTATCCGCTTTGTTTCCTGATTCTTAAAAGCCACTTACCAAATAATCTTTCTCGGCAGGAAAATAATATATTAATACTGTTTTTTGTCTACTCTAATTGTTTGACCGACGCCAACAGACAGTTGTCTGAGACATCTTAAAATCCATCAGATATTTTTTCTAGCAATTATCAAGAATTAAACGAATCGCGATATGGCAAACGGTCACTCTATGACGAAACCTTTTAAATCTCTATAGAAAAAATAGCACTAGCATGGAACCATACAGCCGTATTAACCATAAGCTAAAGCTATATTATAGGTCTTATTTAATCCCAGCACAAAATAAATGCATCATTTTTTATAGTTTTATTCCATATATACTATCTGGCAATTCATAAAAACTTTTGTATACAGAAAAAGTCAGGCAAATATAATTTCTCATTATGCCAAATTATGAAAAATAAGTTACTGATTTTCTTTGGATTTACTGACAAGTTAGAGTTTAATAGAGAAGGATGATTTGTCATCACGTCCCTCAGGTTTTGACCGACATGAAGCAGACTTCCACAGCCGGAAGATTTTAGTGTTCCTGCGCCATGTTTGTTGAAGTTATTTTCACTAAAAAATCAGAATGCTTGTCTTCTTATTCAAGAGTTAATATAACTGTTCTTGTTTGTCATCTTGTCTTTGTTCCTGTGTTCCTCCATGTCCTTGTTCATGTTTGTCATCTTGTCTTTGTTCCTGTGTTCCTCCATCTCCTTGTTCATGTTTGTCATCTTGTCTTTGTTCCTGTGTTCCTCCATCTCCTTGTTCATGTTTGTCATCTTGTCTTTGTTCCTGTGTTCCTCCATCTCCTTGTTCATGTTTGTCATCTTGTCTTTGTTCCTGTGTTCCTCCATCTCCTTGTTCATGTTTGTCATCTTGTCTTTGTTCCTGTGTTCCTCCATCTCCTTGTTCATGTTTGTCATCTTGTCTTTGTTCCTGTGTTCCTCCATCTCCTTGTTCTTGTTTGTCATCTTGTCTTTGTTCCTGTGTTCCTCCATCTCCTTGTTCATGTTTGTCATCTTGTCTTTGTTCCTGTGTTCCTCCATCTCCTTGTTCATGTTTGTCATCTTGTCTTTGTTCCTGTGTTCCTCCATCTCCTTGTTCTTGTTTGTCACCGTGTCTTTGTTCCTGTGTTCCTCCATCTCCTTGTTCTTGTTTGTCACCGTGTCTTTGTTCCTGTGTTCCTCCATCTCCTTGTTCATGTTTGTCATCTTGTCTTTGTTCCTGTGTTCCTCCATGTCCTTGTTCATGTTTGTCACCGTGTCTTTGTTCCTGTGTTCCTCCATCTCCTTGTTCTTGTTTGTCATCTTGTCTTTGTTCCTGTGTTCCTCCATCTCCTTGTTCATGTTTGTCATCTTGTCTTTGTTCCTGTGTTCCTCCATCTCCTTGTTCATGTTTGTCATCTTGTCTTTGTTCCTGTGTTCCTCCATCTCCTTGTTCATGTTTGTCATCTTGTCTTTGTTCCTGTGTTCCTCCATGTCCTTGTTCATGTTTGTCATCTTGTCTTTGTTCCTGTGTTCCTCCATCTCCTTGTTCATGTTTGTCATCTTGTCTTTGTTCCTGTGTTCCTCCATGTCCTTGTTCATGTTTGCCACCGTGTCTTTGTTCCTGTGTTCCTCCATCTCCTTGTTCATGTTTGTCATCTTGTCTTTGTTCCTGTGTTCCTCCATCTCCTTGTTCATGTTTGTCATCTTGTCTTTGTTCCTGTGTTCCTCCATGTCCTTGTTCATGTTTGTCATCTTGTCTTTGTTCCTGTGTTCCTCCATCTCCTTGTTCATGTTTGTCATCTTGTCTTTGTTCCTGTGTTCCTCCATGTCCTTGTTCATGTTTGCCACCGTGTCTTTGTTCCTGTGTTCCTCCATCTCCTTGTTCATGTTTGTCATCTTGTCTTTGTTCCTGTGTTCCTCCATCTCCTTGTTCATGTTTGTCATCTTGTCTTTGTTCCTGTGTTCCTCCATCTCCTTGTTCATGTTTGTCATCTTGTCTTTGTTCCTGTGTTCCTCCATCTCCTTGTTCATGTTTGTCATCTTGTCTTTGTTCCTGTGTTCCTCCATCTCCTTGTTCATGTTTGTCATCTTGTCTTTGTTCCTGTGTTCCTCCATGTCCTTGTTCATGTTTGTCATCTTGTCTTTGTTCCTGTGTTCCTCCATCTCCTTGTTCATGTTTGTCATCTTGTCTTTGTTCCTGTGTTCCTCCATCTCCTTGTTCATGTTTGTCACCGTGTCTTTGTTCCTGTGTTCCTCCATCTCCTTGTTCATGTTTGCCACCGTGTCTTTGTTCCTGTGTTCCTCCATCTCCTTGTTCTTGTTTGTCATCTTGTCTTTGTTCCTGTGTTCCTCCATCTCCTTGTTCATGTTTGCCACCGTGTCTTTGTTCCTGTGTTCCTCCATCTCCTTGTTCATGTTTGTCATCTTGTCTTTGTTCCTGTGTTCCTCCATCTCCTTGTTCATGTTTGTCATCTTGTCTTTGTTCCTGTGTTCCTCCATCTCCTTGTTCATGTTTGTCATCTTGTCTTTGTTCCTGTGTTCCTCCATCTCCTTGTTCATGTTTGTCATCTTGTCTTTGTTCCTGTGTTCCTCCATCTCCTTGTTCATGTTTGTCATCTTGTCTTTTTTCCTGTGTTCCTCCATGTCCTTGTTCATGTTTGTCATCTTGTCTTTGTTCCTGTGTTCCTCCATGTCCTTGTTCATGTTTGTCATCTTGTCTTTGTTCCTGTGTTCCTCCATCTCATTGTTCATGTTTGTCATCTTGTCTTTGTTCCTGTGTTCCTCCATCTCCTTGTTCATGTTTGTCACCGTGTCTTTGTTCCTGTGTTCCTCCATCTCCTTGTTCATGTTTGCCACCGTGTCTTTGTTCCTGTGTTCCTCCATCTCCTTGTTCTTGTTTGTCATCTTGTCTTTGTTCCTGTGTTCCTCCATCTCCTTGTTCATGTTTGCCACCGTGACTTTGTTCCTGTGTTCCTCCATCTCCTTGTTCATGTTTGTCATCTTGTCTTTGTTCCTGTGTTCCTCCATCTCCTTGTTCATGTTTGTCATCTTGTCTTTGTTCCTGTGTTCCTCCATCTCCTTGTTCATGTTTGTCATCTTGTCTTTGTTCCTGTGTTCCTCCATCTCCTTGTTCTTGTTTGCCACCGTGTCTTTGTTCCTGTGTTCCTCCATCTCCTTGTTCATGTTTGTCATCTTGTCTTTGTTCTTGTGTTCCTCCATCTCCTTGTTCATGTTTGTCATCTTGTCTTTGTTCCTGTGTTCCTCCATCTCCTTGTTCATGTTTGTCATCTTGTCTTTGTTCCTGTGTTCCTCCATCTCCTTGTTCATGTTTGTCATCTTGTCTTTGTTCCTGTGTTCCTCCATCTCCTTGTTCATGTTTGTCATCTTGTCTTTGTTCCTGTGTTCCTCCATCTCCTTGTCCATGTTTGTCATCTTGTCTTTGTTCCTGTGTTCCTCCATCTCCTTGTTCATGTTTGTCATCTTGTCTTTGTTCCTGTGTTCCTCCATCTCCTTGTTCGTGTTTGTCATCTTGTCTTTGTTCCTGTGTTCCTCCATCTCCTTGTTCATGTTTGTCATCTTGTCTTTGTTCCTGTGTTCCTCCATCTCCTTGTTCATGTTTGTCATCTTGTCTTTGTTCCTGTGTTCCTCCATCTCCTTGTTCTTGTTTGCCACCGTGTCTTTGTTCCTGTGTTCCTCCATGTCCTTGTTCATGTTTGTCATCTTGTCTTTGTTCCTGTGTTCCTCCATCTCCTTGTTCATGTTTGTCATCTTGTCTTTGTTCCTGTGTTCCTCCATCTCCTTGTTCATGTTTGTCATCTTGTCTTTGTTCCTGTGTTCCTCCATCTCCTTGTTCATGTTTGTCATCTTGTCTTTGTTCCTGTGTTCCTCCATCTCCTTGTTCATGTTTGTCATCTTGTCTTTGTTCCTGTGTTCCTCCATCTCCTTGTTCATGTTTGTCATCTTGTCTTTGTTCCTGTGTTCCTCCATCTCCTTGTTCATGTTTGTCATCTTGTCTTTGTTCCTGTGTTCCTCCATCTCCTTGTTCTTGTTTGTCATCTTGTCTTTGTTCCTGTGTTCCTCCATCTCCTTGTTCATGTTTGTCATCTTGTCTTTGTTCCTGTGTTCCTCCATCTCCTTGTTCATGTTTGTCATCTTGTCTTTGTTCCTGTGTTCCTCCATCTCCTTGTTCATGTTTGTCATCTTGTCTTTGTTCCTGTGTTCCTCCATCTCCTTGTTCATGTTTGTCATCTTGTCTTTGTTCCTGTGTTCCTCCATCTCCTTGTTCATGTTTGTCATCTTGTCTTTGTTCCTGTGTTCCTCCATCTCCTTGTTCATGTTTGTCATCTTGTCTTTGTTCCTGTGTTCCTCCATCTCCTTGTTCATGTTTGTCATCTTGTCTTTGTTCCTGTGTTCCTCCATCTCCTTGTTCTTGTTTGTCATCTTGTCTTTGTTCCTGTGTTCCTCCATCTCCTTGTTCATGTTTGTCATCTTGTCTTTGTTCCTGTGTTCCTCCATCTCCTTGTTCATGTTTGTCATCTTGTCTTTGTTCCTGTGTTCCTCCATCTCCTTGTTCTTGTTTGTCATCTTGTCTTTGTTCCTGTGTTCCTCCATCTCCTTGTTCATGTTTGTCATCTTGTCTTTGTTCCTGTGTTCCTCCATCTCCTTGTTCATGTTTGTCATCTTGTCTTTGTTCCTGTGTTCCTCCATCTCCTTGTTCATGTTTGTCATCTTGTCTTTGTTCCTGTGTTCCTCCATCTCCTTGTTCATGTTTGTCATCTTGTCTTTGTTCCTGTGTTCCTCCATCTCCTTGTTCATGTTTGTCATCTTGTCTTTGTTCCTGTGTTCCTCCATCTCCTTGTTCATGTTTGTCATCTTGTCTTTGTTCCTGTGTTCCTCCATCTCCTTGTTCATGTTTGTCATCTTGTCTTTGTTCCTGTGTTCCTCCATCTCCTTGTTCATGTTTGTCATCTTGTCTTTGTTCCTGTGTTCCTCCATCTCCTTGTTCATGTTTGTCATCTTGTCTTTGTTCCTGTGTTCCTCCATCTCCTTGTTCATGTTTGTCATCTTGTCTTTGTTCCTGTGTTCCTCCATCTCCTTGTTCATGTTTGTCATCTTGTCTTTGTTCCTGTGTTCCTCCATCTCCTTGTTCTTGTTTGCCACCGTGTCTTTGTTCCTGTGTTCCTCCATCTCCTTGTTCATGTTTGCCACCGTGTCTTTGTTCCTGTGTTCCTCCATCTCCTTGTTCATGTTTGTCATCTTGTCTTTGTTCCTGTGTTCCTCCATCTCCTTGTTCATGTTTGCCACCGTGTCTTTGTTCCTGTGTTCCTCCATCTCCTTGTTCATGTTTGTCATCTTGTCTTTGTTCCTGTGTTCCTCCATCTCCTTGTTCATGTTTGTCATCTTGTCTTTGTTCCTGTGTTCCTCCATCTCCTTGTTCATGTTTGTCATCTTGTCTTTGTTCCTGTGTTCCTCCATCTCCTTGTTCATGTTTGTCATCTTGTCTTTGTTCCTGTGTTCCTCCATCTCCTTGTTCTTGTTTGTCATCTTGTCTTTGTTCCTGTGTTCCTCCATCTCCTTGTTCATGTTTGTCATCTTGTCTTTGTTCCTGTGTTCCTCCATCTCCTTGTTCATGTTTGTCATCTTGTCTTTGTTCCTGTGTTCCTCCATCTCCTTGTTCATGTTTGTCATCTTGTCTTTGTTCCTGTGTTCCTCCATCTCCTTGTTCATGTTTGTCATCTTGTCTTTGTTCCTGTGTTCCTCCATCTCCTTGTTCATGTTTGTCATCTTGTCTTTGTTCCTGTGTTCCTCCATCTCCTTGTTCATGTTTGTCATCTTGTCTTTGTTCCTGTGTTCCTCCATCTCCTTGTTCATGTTTGTCATCTTGTCTTTGTTCCTGTGTTCCTCCATCTCCTTGTTCATGTTTGTCATCTTGTCTTTGTTCCTGTGTTCCTCCATCTCCTTGTTCATGTTTGTCATCTTGTCTTTGTTCCTGTGTTCCTCCATCTCCTTGTTCATGTTTGTCATCTTGTCTTTGTTCCTGTGTTCCTCCATCTCCTTGTTCATGTTTGTCATCTTGTCTTTGTTCCTGTGTTCCTCTATCTCCTTGTTCTTGTTTGCCACCGTGTCTTTGTTCCTGTGTTCCTCCATCCCCTTGTTCATGTTTGCCACCGTGTCTTTGTTCCTGTGTTCCTCCATCTCCTTGTTCATGTTTGTCATCTTGTCTTTGTTCCTGTGTTCCTCCATCTCCTTGTTCATGTTTGCCACCGTGTCTTTGTTCCTGTGTTCCTCCATCTCCTTGTTCATGTTTGTCATCTTGTCTTTGTTCCTGTGTTCCTCCATCTCCTTGTTCATGTTTGTCATCTTGTCTTTGTTCCTGTGTTCCTCCATCTCCTTGTTCATGTTTGTCATCTTGTCTTTGTTCCTGTGTTCCTCCATCTCCTTGTTCATGTTTGTCATCTTGTCTTTGTTCCTGTGTTCCTCCATCTCCTTGTTCATGTTTGTCATCTTGTCTTTGTTCCTGTGTTCCTCCATCTCCTTGTTCATGTTTGTCATCTTGTCTTTGTTCCTGTGTTCCTCCATCTCCTTGTTCATGTTTGTCATCTTGTCTTTGTTCCTGTGTTCCTCCATGTCCTTGTTCTTGTGTGTCACCGTGCCTTTGTTTGTGTCATTAAGCCTCTGTTGTTGTACATTATCGCTTCCTTATTTGTGTGTGCCACCGAGTCCTTGTTTCTTTGTTCCTTCATATCCTTATTCTTTTGCGTCACTCTGTCCTTGTTCCTTTGTTCTTCCATGTACTTGTTCTTGTGTGTCACCATGCCCTTGATCTTGTGTGACCATGTCCTTCTTCTTGTGTGATCATGTCCTTGTTCTTGTGTGTCACCATGTCCTTGCTCTTGTGTCACCATGTCCTTGTTCTTGTGTCACCAAGTCCTTGTTCTTGTGTCACCATGTCCTTGTTCCTGTGCTACTTATGTCCTTGTTCTCTTGTGTCAACGTGTCTTGTTTTTGTATGTAATAATATCTTTTCTTCATGAATGTCTTTGCTCTTCTGTGTCACTGTCATTGCTTGTGTATGTCACTATCTTTGCTATAATGTGTTACTGTCATTGTTCTTGTGTGTCACTATAGTGGCTCGTGTGTCACAGTGTCTGTGTTCAAATGAGACACTTCAAGGCTAGGTGTGTTGTTGCGTGTCAGTGTGTCGATGTGTTGCATGGTTGAGTGATGTTGCGTGTCAGTGTGTCGATGTGTTGGATGGTTCAGTGTTGTTGCGTGTCAATGTGTCGATGTGTTGCATGGTTGAGTGATGTTGCGTGTCAGTGTGTCGATGTGTTGGATGGTTCAGTGTTGTTGCGTGTCAATGTGTCGATGTGTTGCATGGTTGAGTGTTGTTGCGTGTCAGTGTGTCGATGTGTTGCATGGTTGAGTGTTGCTGAGTGTCAGTGTGTCGATGTGTTGCATGGTTGAGTGTTGTTGCGTGTCAGTGTGTCGATGTGTTGCATGGTTGAGTGTTGTTGCCTGTAAGTGTGTCGATGTGTTGCATGGTTGAGTGTTGTTACGTGTCAGTGTGTCGATATGTTGCATGGTTGAGCGTTGTTGCGTGTCAGTGCGTCGATGTGTTGCATGGTTGAGTGTTGTTGAGTGTCAGTGTGTCGATGTGTTACATGGTTGAGTGTTGTTGCGTGTCAGTGTGTCGATGTGTTGCATGGTTGAGTGTTGCTGAGTGTCAGTGTGTCGATGTGTTGCATGGTTGAGTGTTGTTGCGTGTCAGTGTGTCGATGTGTTGCATGGTTGAGTGTTGTTGAGTGTCAGTGTGTCGATGTGTTGCATGGTTGAGTGTTGTTGAGTGTCAGTGTGTCGATGTGTTGCATGGTTGAGTGTTGTTGAGTGTCAGTGTGTCGATGTGTTGCATGGTTGAGTGTTGTTGCGTGTCAGTGTGTCGATGTGTTGCATGGTTGAGTGTTGTTGAGTGTCAGTGTGTCAATGTGTTGCATAGTTGAGTGTTGTTGAGTGTCAGTGTGTCGATGTGTTGCATGGTTGAGTGTTGTTGAGTGTCAGTGTGTCGATGTGTTGCATGGTTGAGTGTTGTTGAGTGTCAGTGTGTCGATGTGTTGCATGGTTGAGTGTTGTTGAGTGTCAGTGTGTCGATGTGTTGCATGGTTGAGTGTTGTTGAGTGTCAGTGTGTCGATGTGTTGCATGGTTGAGTGTTGTTGAGTGTCAGTGTGTCGATGTGTTGCATGGTTGAGTGTTGTTGCGTGTCAGTGTGTCGATGTGTTGCATGGTTGAGTGTTGTTGCGTGTCAGTGTGTCGATGTGTTGCATGGTTGAGTGTTGCTGAGTGTCAGTGTGTCGATATGTTGCATGGTTGAGTGTTGCTGAGTGTCAGTGTGTCGATGTGTTGCATGGTTGAGTGTTGCTGAGTGTCAGTGTGTCAATGTGTTGCATGGTTGAGTGTTGCTGAGTGTCAGTGTGTCGATGTGTTGCATAGTTGAGTGTTGTTGAGTGTCAGTGTGTCGATGTGTTGCATGGTTGAGTGTTGCTGAGTGTCAGTGTGTCGATATGTTGCATGGTTGAGTGTTGCTGAGTGTCAGTGTGTCGATATGTTGCATGGTTGAGTGTTGCTGAGTGTCAGTGTGTCGATATGTTGCATGGTTGAGTGTTGCTGAGTGTCTGTGTGTCGATATGTTGCATGGTTGAGTGTTGCTGAGTGTCAGTGTGTCGAGGTGTTGCATGGTTGAGTGTTGCTGAGTGTCAGTGTGTCGATGTGTTGCATGGTTGAGTGTTGTTGAGTGTCAGTGTGTCGATGTGTTGCATGGTTGAGTGTTGTTGAGTGTCAGTGTGTCAATGTGTTGCATGGTTGAGTGTTGTTGAGTGTCAGTGTGTCGATATGTTGCATGGTTGAGTGTTGTTGAGTGTCAGTGTGTCGATATGTTGCATGGTTGAGTGTTGCTGAGTGTCAGTGTGTCGATGTGTTGCATGGTTGAGTGTTGTTGAGTGTCAGTGTGTCGATGTGTTGCATGGTTGAGTGTTGTTGAGTGTCAGTGTGTCGATATGTTGCATGGTTGAGTGTTGTTGTGTGTCAGTGTGTCGATGTGTTGCATGGTTGAGTGTTGTTGTGTGTCAGTGTGTCGATATGTTGCATGGTTGAGTGTTGTTGTGTGTCAGTGTGTCGATGTGTTGCATGGTTGAGTGTTGTTGTGTGTCAGTGTGTCGATATGTTGCATGGTTGAGTGTTGCTGAGTGTCAGTGTGTCGATATGTTGCATGGTTGAGTGTTGCTGAGTGTCTGTGTGTCGATATGTTGCATGGTTGAGTGTTGCTGAGTGTCAGTGTGTCGAGGTGTTGCATGGTTGAGTGTTGCTGAGTGTCAGTGTGTCGATGTGTTGCATGGTTGAGTGTTGTTGAGTGTCAGTGTGTCGATGTGTTGCATGGTTGAGTGTTGCTGAGTGTCAGTGTGTCGATGTGTTGCATGGTTGAGTGTTGTTGAGTGTCAGTGTGTCGACGTGTTGCATGGTTGAGTGTTGTTGCGTGTCAGTGTGTCGATGTGTTGCATGGTTGAGTGTTGTTGCGTGTCAGTGTGTCGATGTGTTGCATGGTTGAGTGTTGTTGTGTGTCAGTGTGTCGATGTGTTGCATGGTTGAGTGTTGTTGTGTGTCAGTGTGTCGATGTGTTGCATGGTTGAGTGTTGTTGCGTGTCAGTGTGTCGACGTGTTGCATGGTTGAGTGTTGTTGAGTGTCAGTGTGTCGACGTGTTGCATGGTTGAGTGTTGTTGAGTGTCAGTGTGTCGACGTGTTGCATGGTTGAGTGTTGTTGCGTGTCAGTGTGTCGATGTGTTGCATGGTTGAGTGTTGTTGTGTGTCAGTGTGTCGATGTGTTGCATGGTTGAGTGTTGTTGCGTGTCAGTGTGTCGACGTGTTGCATGGTTGAGTGTTGTTGAGTGTCAGTGTGTCGATGTGTTGCAGGGTTGAGTGTTGTTGCGTGTCAGTGTGTCGATGTGTTGCATGGTTGAGTGTTGTTGAGTGTCAGTGTGTCGATGTGTTGCATGGTTGAGTGTTGTTGCGTGTCAGTGTGTCGATGTGTTGCATGGTTGAGTGTTGTTGAGTGTCAGTGTGTCGATGTGTTGCATGGTTGAGTGTTGTTGCGTGTCAGTGTGTCGATGTGTTGCATGGTTGAGTGTTGTTGAGTGTCAGTGTGTCGATGTGTTGCATGGTTGAGTGTTGTTGCGTGTCAGTGTGTCGATGTGTTGCATGGTTGAGTGTTGTTGCGTGTCAGTGTGTCGATGTGTTGCAGGGTTGAGTGTTGTTGAGTGTCAGTGTGTCGATGTGTTGCATGGTTGAGTGTTGTTGCGTGTCAGTGTGTCGATGTGTTGCAGGGTTGAGTGTTGTTGAGTGTCAGTGTGTCGATGTGTTGCAGGGTTGAGTGTTGTTGCGTGTCAGTGTGTCGATGTGTTGCATGGTTGAGTGTTGTTGAGTGTCAGTGTGTCGATGTGTTGCAGGGTTGAGTGTTGTTGAGTTGGTGTGTCTGCACAATCACGTTTTAATACTTTTATAATGACATAAGAATTTTTTCGCAGAAAATGCAATATTCTTTTATAAGCCTTTGGGAATATTCGTATATTTCATTGTCATAATTAATAAATCAGAAGACTATTTAATATTAGATATTAGTTTTCTATTCTCACTTCTTGTTTTTTAGACAAAAAAGAAGATGAACTAATACAAAAAAGAGTGATGATATTTATTTACAAAATATTAATGTTCCCTCCCGATAACAAAATCCATAAGTTATTGGTATTAAGAGAAAATATTGAGAATTTGTCATACTCTTGCAGGATAATCTGGCTTTGCCTTCCTGTAATCCATACAAATCGCATTATAATACTGGGATTGAAAACTCCTTCGCGTATCGCGATTCTCAGAAGTAATAACTTTTTCAGTCAACAACTGACAGCTTACAAGACCAACATAGAGCGTTCAGCACGTACGAAACATGTTGCTCAGCCTTGCTGATATGTGCAGCATCTTACCCCACCTCTGTCATCATGCCTGCATCTTACTCTACCTCAGTCATCATGGCTGCATCTTACTTTACGTCTTTCATGATGGCTGCATGTTACTCCACTTGGTCATCATGGCTGCATCTTACCCTACCTCTGTCATGATGGCTGCATGTTACTCCACTTGGTCATCATGGCTGCATCTTACCCTACCTCTGTCATGATGGCTGCATGTTACTCCACTTGGTCATCATGGCTGCATCTTACCCTACCTCTGTCATGATGGCTGCATGTTACTCCACTTGGTCATCATGGCTGCATCTTACCCTACCTCTGTCATGATGGCTGCATGTTACTCCACTTGGTCATCATGGCTGCATCTTACCCTACCTCTGTCATGATGGCTGCATGTTACTCCACTTGGTCATCATGCCTGCATCTTACCCTACCTCTGTCATGATGGCTGCATGTTACTCCACTTGGTCATCATGGCTGCATCTTACCCTACCTCTGTCATGATGGCTGCATGTTACTCCACTTGGTCATCATGGCTGCATCTTACCCTACCTCTGTCATGATGGCTGCATGTTACTCCACTTGGTCATCATGGCTGCATCTTACCCTACCTCTGTCATGATGGCTGCATGTTACTCCACCTTGGTCACCATGCCTGCATCTTACCCTACTTCTGTCATGATGGCTGCATGTTACTCCACCTTGGTCATCATGGCTGCATCTTACCCTACCTCTGTCATGATGGCTGCATGTTACTCCACCTTGGTCATCATGCCTGCATCTTACCCTACCTCTGTCATGATGGCTGCATGTTCCTCAACCTTGGTCATCATGGCTGCATCTTACCCTACCTCTGTCATGATGGCTGCATGTTACTCCACCTTGGTCATCATGGCTGCATCTTACCCAACCTCTGTCATGATGGCTGCATGTTACTCCACCTTGGTCATCATGGCTGCATCTTACCCTACCTCTGTCATCATGCCTGCATGTTACTCCATCTTGGTCTTCATGGCTGCATCTTACCCTACCTCTGTCATGATGGCTGAATGTTACTCCACCTTGGTCATCATGCCTGCATCTTACCCTACCTCTGTCATGATGACTGCATGCTACTCCACCTTTGTCATCATAGCTGCATTATACCCTACCTCGGTCAGGATGGCTGCATTTTACTCCACCTTGGTCATCATGGCTGCATCTTACCCTACCTCTGCCATGATGGCTGCATATTACTCCACCTTGGTCATCATGCCTGCATCTTACCCGACCTCTGTCATGATGGCTGCATGTTACTCCACCTTGGTCATCATGGCTGCATCTTACCCTACCTCTGCCATGATGGCTGCATATTACTCCACATTGCTCATCATGCCTGCATCTTACCCTACCTCTGTCATGATGGCTGCATGTTACTCCACCTTGGTCATCATGGCTGCATCTTACCGTACCTCTGTCATGATGGCTGCATGTTACTCCACCTTGGTCATCATGCCTGCATCCTACCGTACCTCTGTCATGATGGCTGCATGTTACTCCACTTGGTCATCATGGCTGCATCTTACCCTACCTCTGTCATGATGGCTGCATGTTACTCCACCTTGGTCATCATGGCTGTATCTTACTCTACCTCGGTCATGATGATAGCATGTTATCTAACCTCGCTCATCATGACTGCATCTTATCCAACCTCGGTCATGATGGCTGCATGTTGCTCTACTTTGGTCATCATGGCTACATGGTACCTCACCTTTGTCATCATGGCTACATGGTACCCCACCTTGGTCATCATGGCTACATGGTACCCCACCTTGGTCATCATGGCTGCATGGTACCCCGCCTTGGTAATCATGGCTGCATGGTACCCCACCTTGGTCATCATGGCTGCATGTTACTCCACCTTGGTCATTATGGCTGCATGGTACTCCACCTTGGTCATCATGGCTAAATGGTACCCCACCTTGGTCATCATGGCTGCATGTTACTCCACCTTGGTCATCATGGTTGCATGGTACCCCACCTTGGTCAGCATGGCTGCATGTTACTCCACCTTGGTCATCATGGCTGCATGGTACCCCACCTTGGTCATCATGGCTACATGGTACCCACTTTGGTCATCATAACTGCATGGTACCCCACCTTGGTCATCATGGCTGCATGGTACCCCACCTTGGTCATCATGGCTACTTGGCATCCCACCTTTGTCATCATGGCTACATGGTACCCCACCTTGGTCATCATGGCTGCATGTTACTCCACCTTTGTCACCATGGCTGCATGGTACTCCACCTTGGTCATCATGGCTACATTGTACCCCACCTTGGTCATCATGGCTGCATGTTACTCCACCTTGGTCATCATGGCTGCATGGTACCCCACCTTGGTCATCATGGCTACATGGCACCCTCCCTTTGTCATCATGGCTACATAGTACCCCTCCTTGGTCATCATGGCTGCATGGTACCCCACCTTGGTCATCATGGCTACATAGTTCCCCACCTTGGTCATCATGGCTACATGGTACCCCACCATGGTCATCATGGCTGCATGATACCCCACCTTGGTTATCATGGCTACATGGTACCCCACCTTGGTCATCATGGCTGCATGGTACCCCACCTTGGTCATCAAGGCTACATGGTACCCCACCTTGGTCATCATGGCTACATGGTACCCCACCTTAGTCATCATGGCTGCATGGTACCCCACCTTGGTCATCATGGCTGCATGATACCCCACCTTGGTCATCATGGCTACATGGTACCCCACCTTGGTCATTATGGCTGCATGGTACCCCACCTTGGTCATCATGTCTGCATGGTAACCCACCTTGGTCATCATGGCTGCATGGTACCCCACCTTGGTCATCATAGCTGCTTGGTACCCCACCTTGGTCATCATGGCTGCATGGTACCCCACCTTGGTCATCATGGCTGCATGATACCCCACCTTGGTCATCATGGCTACATGGTACCCCACCTTGGACATCATGGCTACATGGTACCCCACCTTAGTCATCTTGGCTGCATGGTACCCCACCTTGGTCATAATGGCTGCATGGTACACCACTTTGGTCATCATGGCTACATGGTACCCCACCTTGGTCATCATGGCTGCATGGTACCCCACCTTCGTCATCATGGCTGCATGGTATCCCACCTTGGTCATCATGGCTGCATGTTACTCCACCTTTGTCATCATGGCTGCATGGTACTCCACCTTGGTCATCATGGCTACATGGTACCCCACCTTGGTCATCATGGCTGCATGGTACCCCACCTTGGTCATCATGGCTACATGGTCCCCCACCTTGGTCATCATGCCTGCGTGGTACCCCACCTTGGTCATCATGGCTGCATGGTACACCACTTTGGTCATCATGGCTACATGGTACCCCACCTTGGTCATCATGGCTGCATGGTACCCCACCTTCGTCATCATGGCTGCATGGTACCCCACCTTGGTCATCATGGCTGCATGTTACTCCACCTTTGTCATCATGGCTGCATGGTACTCCACATTGGTCATCATGGCTACATGGTACCCCACCTTGGTCATCATGGCTACATGGTACCCCACCTTGGTCATCATGGCTGCATGGCACCCCCCCCTTGGTCATCATGGCTGCATGTTACCCCACCTTGGTCATCATGGCTGCATGGTACCCCACCTTGGTCATCATGGCTGCATGGTACTCCACCTTGGTCATCATGGCTGCATGTTACTCCACCTTGGTCATCATGGCTACATGATACCCCACCTTGGTCATCATGGCTGCATGGTACCCCACCTTGGTCATTATGGCTACATGGTACCCCACCTTGGTCATCATGGCTGCATGGTACCCCACCTTGGTCATCATGGCTACATGGTTCCCCACCTTGGTCATCATGGCTGCATGGTACCCCACCTTGGTCATCATGGTTGCATGGTTCCCCAACTAGTTCATCACAGCAGCATGCTGCTCCAACTAAGTCATTAGAGCAGCATCTTACCCCTCCTAAGTCATCACAGTAGCATGTTATCCCACCTAGGTCATCACAGTAGCATGTTACCCCACCTAGGTCATCACAGTAGCATGTTACCCCACGTAGGTCATCACTGTAGCATGTTACCCCACCTAAATCATCACAGCAGCATGTAACCCTACCTAGGTCATCACAGTAGCATGTTACCCCACCTAAGTCATCACAGCAGCATGCTACTCCAACTTGGTCATCACTGCTGCTTGGTACACTTTAGGTTATTATACCTTCATGTTACACAGACTTGGTTATTACAAGTGAATGTTACAGAGCCTAGGCTATCACTGCCACATGCTAGCCAGCCTTTGTCATCTATGCTAGATGTGACCCAGACTTTGTCATCTGTGCTACTTGTTACCTTGCTTTGGTCATATCTATTGCGTGTTACATAGAATAAGTCATCTGTGTTGCTGATATAAAGCCTAGATTATCCGAGGTATATGTTACAGTGCCTAGGTGATATATGTTACATATTACACAGCGTATATTTTCTGAACAACACATTACACAAACTTGGTCATCTGTTCTATTTGTTACAATGTCGGGTTCTTCGGCGATACATGCTGCACAGGCTAAGTCATCAGTGCTATATTTTACTAAGGACTGGTTATATACAGTGATGCCTATTACCCAACCTGGAGCACCTGTGATGCATGTTACACCAATTCATCACTCACATGTAAAAGTTCTAATTACGACTCTCTGTAAACAGTGATTTATAGGTTAATTAAAAATGGGCAAACTAACTGAAGAACATTTGGGAAAATTGCCTTATGTTTGTGGAATCCCTTAAATATGCGAAATATTTCTTGTAGGTCTCGTAGTTTAGAAAAAAATGCAATTGTACTGGGACGTTTTAATGTGTATATGTTTAACACAATACTTATAGCTACAAAAATGATGCATAGATTAATATTTTGTTACCTTAAATTCTGGTTGTTGATGTATATCAATGACATTAAAAGAAGTGGAGAGGGATGATGTGATCTTACTGGGCTGAGGTGGAAGAAAGTGGATCGTTTGCTGAGGTGGATGACCGAAGTTCATGCGCTGATGTCGATGCAAAGTTGTGATTACGTGATGGTTTTCTTGGAGTGCTCAGGTATTCTGTAATGTATTTCCGGTCTTTTTTTTTTTACACTGCAGCACTTTATATACCTGATAGTAAGGCATCATTTTTAAGACTAAAATTCGCTTCAAAGAAGTGCTTCTAGATGTGTCACAGGCCTCTCAGCTAAAAAATTTGTAATGTTAACAATAATATGAAATTTCTCACATAACTGTTCCAGTATTAATTGTTCTTCAGGTTCTTCCTTATCCCCGTCGTGTCTGCCTCCCATGTTTATGGTCATTGAACTCCAGCAACATTTCATACGAACTACTTTTCCATCATCTTCACCATAATCATGTATGATTACGTTCGCATCTTCTGTCTGCATGTCTGTGAAACCCTCACCTGGTAATCTCCTTGTAAGTTGGACAGTTTCCCGGACCTGACTCTCATTTGTAGGAAACTTCTGAAATAATTTACTATGCTACACTCTAATTATTCCCAGCTTGTATTTATTATTGATTAAAGCATCATTCTATGCATTATTAATGTTGATGATGGCATCTGCAATCTTAAATTTACGGCATAACTCTCTCCAAGTACTGAGACATCGTCCATTCTTGCGAAGTTTTTGCACCACTTGTTATGTATAGGTTCACTTGAATGCACTAATAACTTCTCAATCCAGTGGTCGTATCGAAGATGTCGTATATAGAGAAAAAACAACAGTTTTTTTATGAGTTGTGCATAACTTTCAAGAGTTGAGGATTAATGTAGGAATTACCGATAGTCAAGTGAACCTAGAACATATGACTTCGTGAATAAATTGATGCTGAAATCAGTCAGTAAAATAAATCTTTGCTATTCATGTTGACTGGTAAAACTTCCACATAAATGTCAAAGTGGTTTTGTCTTTGCCTTATACAGAAAAGGAAAGCTTGAAGTAATAAATAAGCATAGACATTCACGTAAAATCGCCTGATGTATTACAGATCGGATTCAAGATGAAGCGATTCTTCGTTCCCTTGAGTCCCGGTGCACTTTTATCTTGCTTGACCATACAAATACTAGTTGGCATTACCTTGCAATAAAGACACGTCTTGCCAGTATAAAACATTTGTCCTGGCTCATAGCTAGCCTATGAAAACATTTCCTCCAATTTCGAGTTGTCAACTGAGGCACTTTTGAAGAAATTAATATTATGCAACAGATTACGCAGTTTAACCAGAGGAACCAGCCAGTGGTAACCATATACTCTTGTTTAAGTCTGCCTTCAACATCACACAGTATCTTATGGGAATTAAAGTCTTTCCCTTTCATGATGATGAAATTGTTAGACCTTTCTTGACTTTCTTCTCAGTTCATTAATACAAAATTTTTTTCCACTTACTTAGCTGTTGTGATCTATTTTACTTTCCTTCAGGAGGTCACTACATAGAATAATCATTAACTCACGAAATCGTAATGACACGATTGCAAAGAAACCATACCACGGGCAGGGGTAGAACCCGCGATCAGAGAGTCTCAGAACTCCTGACCGTCGCGTTAGCCACTGGACCAGCTAGCCACAATAAGATTCGTCCAACAAGGTATATTTCTACACCATAGGAAGGTTAGCATAGGCACCACTGTGACCACAAATGCAAGATTTTACAGTCGAATCTCCAGCTAGCATGGCCGTGACGAACTCTTGCTCAAGTCCCCTCAAAGCCGTCAACATGACTCATAAAATCGTAATGACACGATTGCAAACAAACCATACCACGGGCGGGGATAGAACCGGCGATCAGAGAGTCTCAAAACTCCAGACCGTCGCGTTAGCCACTGGACCAGCTAGCCACAATAAAAACTTGCATTTGTGGTCACAGTGGTGCCTATGCTAACCTTCCTATGGTGTAGAAATATATCTAGTTGGATGAATCTTATTGTGGCTAGCTGGTCCAGTGGCTAACGCGACGGTCTTGAGTTTTGAGACTCTCTGATCGCGGGTTCTATCCCCACCCATGGTATGGTTAGAATACTCATTCTTTTTAATTGCAGAAATGTAGCTTCTTTCAGACCAAAGGTTCTACACGTGCAGAACTTCTGAGCGTATTAATTTCACAAATTTATTCAAAACGCCCAGATTATAACGTTCATGCATCTTGACACTTTCAGCATCACTCACATTCCTCTTGGATGCCAAGGTCAGTATCCGAGACGAGAGGAGCTGATGAAAAGAACAAAATTCGCTTCATTAACACACGACTGATTTTGGTAACTAAAGCATGCGCACACGTGGGAGGTAGTTTACCCATAAAGAAAAAGGCCTCGTCCACAGGCTGACAGCGAGGCGGCGGGGAAAGATCCGTTGGCTTTATATTTTTTCCTAAATTTACGTCCAACATAACTCAGGCCGTTCTCACTTAAAAAGTGCCTCAATTTTTCTAGTTAATATATTCCTTAGGCTTGGATGTGTTGTCTACATGATTACTAATATATTTATAAATTGGGTTGCAAAAGAAGTAAATGATAGTGTATCCAAGAGAATGGTGGGGTTAAAATGTAATAAATATGATACAAAGTGGTAGTTATCACAACTGCTTTGAACCAATAACATTTCTTTTGGGAGACTTTGAAGAGAAGTTGCAAAAATTCATGAATGATAATCTGTCACTGATATAAAATGTGGTAGGAATTAAGATTCAATTGATTAATTAAATAAATAGCATAAGAATTCAGGAGTAATGACCAGGCATACTGGCCAAATCTCATCAAGTCCTCTTTATTCCAACCCTTCTGCCTAGTGTGATCCAGTAGGCCTACTGCAGTGCTCCTCAACTCTTTCGTGCTTTCATATACTAATAAACATTCCCTTTTGATGGCACTGTCTCCAGCTTCAATATAAAAGTCAGCTTTCTAATGTACTGATTGGTACAGTTTACAGCAGAGTTTGCACTTGCAGCACAACCCATCCTCTCTCCCAGATATATGCATACCGTGTACGCATTCGTCTACTTCGTGGGGACACACGGAGCAGGCAGTCTTTCCTAATGAGGGACAGACACCTCGGGTATCCGTCTAGCTAAACAGTTCGCCATTAAGCACGCTTTCGTTGCTGATTGTTTCATCGACGAAGATATTGACCTTCACCAACATCCAGACTCTCAAAAGAAATCACCTTAATGCTGTCTCCTTACCCTTACGTATGACGAAAACTAGCCTTTCTCCTGACGACCTCTATTAGATGCCCTATGAGCAAGATTATCCACAAAAAATACTCACCGACACCTCTAATGCAATCTTTAAACCTAACATCCTCCCAATAAGTTCCCTGATGTCGACTCTACAAGAATGCTCCGGATTATATCAACCATCCCCTATCCGGAGTACATATCCCGGAATCATCAGCGCCTATGAACACCGATATCCTCATACCAGAAACATCCAAACTCACATGCTCACCTGCCATCTGTGCACCCACTGCTGCTCCATCAATTCCACAAATACTAAACGCCATATCTGTTTTCCCCGCACAACTACTGACACCTCGGACCCAGAAACGCAAGCAGCCATCTGTCACCGAAGTTATTGAAGCCTTCACCAGTCGTTACCCCTAGTAAAAGGAATGAAAGAAACCATCATCGCCAGCATAGAGAAAGACAATATGACGACCACGTTCCCGGTCATGAGTGTAAAAAAACCTCTGCTTCTTTACCACATTCTCAAATGACACCATGTTATCTATGGAACTCTGTACAAGATTAAGCAACGGTACAATAAAATTCGCCTTCCGCCATGCCTATATTTTCTCAAATCCAAGTACTAGATTTCGCTTAAAAGACCATTACTGGAACGATAACCCACCTCAGGCTTATACAAATTACCCAAAGAAGGCTTCAGAAGGCTCAAGAACTAATCCTCAACCAAGAAGCTACCATAAATTTGAAGATTAGCTATCCACTTCTTGTTGATATACCTTCCCGCCCTCCTGCGCCTGCCTGTTATCACCATCACCGGATACCTACTGCTGTGCTGCCCTCGCTTGTGCTGCCCTCACCTGTGCTACTCTTATGTCTTACCATCGACGCTCTGCTGCTGGATTAAGCACTGACACAGTTACTACTACCATTGATGTTCGTCTGCCCTACTTCCCTGTTTTCTCTTTACCTGAGAGTATATCTGACTGTCTGTCATCAGTCATCATGTTGGTTATAGAGCTGAACACCTCTCCTGGCTGGCAGAGTAACCCCTCAAAACTATATTTTCTAAGCTGATGATCTGATAATGTCATCTTTCCCTCTCCACTGTTTGTATTGTTCACAATATCTGTCACCAATGTTTATATCTGAAGAAACCTTTAGAAGAGGTGAAATGTTTCAACCACATATATGCCCAGCTGTTGCACATGTGTCTTACTGAGCACAGTAGAAAAAAACAAAGCCATGATATCAAAATTACTAGCTGGGGGTCACAATATGTGATCCTATACCCCATGCAAGATTCCTTGAAGTAGGTAAGGCACTCGTGATCTAGGCAATTAGACATCTACTCCAGTTCCCTGAGCCAAGCCTGAATGCTTTTCATTCCTCCAGCGCTAAACCTTTACGGGTAATATACAGCACTGCATTCCCCCTTCGGGATTTGGGTTAATTATATTACATTATTATTATTATTATTATTATTATTATTAGTAGTAGTAGTAGTAGTAGTAGTAGTAACAGTAGTAGTAGTAGTAATAATAATAATAATAATAATAATAATAATAATAATAATAATAAAAAGAATAATAATAGTAGCAGAAGTAGCACTATTACTACTGCTACTATTAGTAGCAGTAGCACTACTACAATTAGAAGTAGTAGTACTAGTCTAATTATCATTATTGGAAGGGTCCTATAGCGCCTGGAAAAAGGAGATTAAGCCCAGTTCCTAGAGTCAATAGTCCTTGAGAGGGCATAAGCAAGTCTGACCTACGGCAGCGCTTCACTGTTCTCATCTTCTTAAGTAGGAATATATCTGTGACTTCTGACCAGTCAACCAGATGGTCGAGTTGTGATTAATATCACAAGGCGATGAATATAAGATAACACATTATGTGTGTATATATATATATATATATATATATATATATATATATATATATATATATATATATATATATATATATATATATATATATATATATATATATATATATATATATATATATATATATATATATATGTATATTTATAGGGAGGTACCACCTCTATAGCTGGAATGGGGACCCTCATCCTCAGAGAAGACAATAAACGTACCTCAGGGAAAACTCAAGGTTCTCCCCGGAGCTGTTTGAATATTTTCTTCTCCTACCACCCCCTATATATTTTATATTCTATGTGAATATTTATTGCTAAACAGAATACATGTGCAGGAAAACACAAACATAAATACAATGGTACAATGTATTAAAGATCATGAATTTCCTCCAGCTCCTCCGAAGCCAGACGCGAGCCAAGTATGCAGCAAGCATTTCCCCTCTGGATGGCTATGCTGAGGCGCTGGAACATGAAAGTGGCTGCCTTTGGGTACCTGGTGGTGTCGATGAGTCTGGAACCCAATTCTTTGAGGAAACGTGTGACATTTTTTCCCCATGATCCCAAGGTCTCTGATCCCACTGGGACAAATTGATACTGTTGGCTTATGTCCCAGTACTTGCTGATCTTGAACTCCTCCCTGTGGTCAGCAGCTCCTCCCTGTTGCCCAACACTGTGATGGATGTAGGTGTCAGCCAGTGTGGACACACAGGTATAGTCCCATGCGAGGAGCTTGCCATTCTTCCAAGGATAGATGGTGATCCCGTCGGGGCAGTTTGCTGGGTTGTGGGCATTGTTGGCTGCTAGTGATCGGGGCTCCCTCTCGGCTGGGCATCCAGCTGTAGCAAGGGCTCTCTTTATGATGTCATTGACCTCATTGTGTCTTGCATGCCAGTCCTTGGTTTAGGAACAGTTAAGACCATGTAAACCGTATTGGTCTGTTTGCGCTTCACCGCAAATACACATATATTCGGTGTGAATTGGGGCAGCAAGGTGCAGAGCCACTGCAATAAGGAGGGTCTTAGAGTCGAATCGCGTTCCCATTGCCAATATGAGAACCGTTTGGAGGAAGTCCCCGAAATGATGTGCGCTCACAGCCTGGAGACAGGCAGTCTCCCTATCTGATGTTGCACCCCTGAGAATGTTGGCAAGCACCTTTTCAGCGATCGGGTAAAACCAGCTTGACTGTTTGGGAGCCATTGCTGCACTAGGGTTTGGTGCTGGAGCAGCAGGAGTCTTCCATTCAGTGATGGCACTGGCGTAGCTAGGGTCCTGTATTCCTGCTGAGTCACTGAGGTTATCAGGAAGAATTTGTCTTATGGAAGAGGATAGGAAAGCTGGTAGAGCAATCAGGGAGGATCTGCATACTCCTAGCCCCCCAAGCCTGATCGGAAGTGAGGCTAGCAACCACTGCCCATCTTCAAGGGAAAGAATCAGTACACTCTCTAGCATGGTCTTTAGGAGAGAGTCATATTCCTTGAGTTTTGGACTACTGAAGGCTGGGAAGCATCTCAGAAAGTAGGTAAGTTTTGGGATTGACAGGCACCTGGTGAGTAGGTAGAAGGCATCATGTGTGTCAATGTCTTCCATCCTGCTTTCTATCGTCTGGAGGTCTGATACTTTTTTTCTAGGATCAGATCGATGGCATTGGACCCAAGAAGAGCACCAAGGAGAGTGCTATTGGCTGGATCAAAAGCTCGTGCTCCTGGTAAAACGGCGCTAATATTCTGGATCATCTGTTGATTGTTAGAAACTATTTCACATTTGGTGGGGTTTAAAGAAAGGCCCAGGCTTTCTCCCATGTCTTTAATTTTACTGATGTCCTCTAGGAGAGATTCTGTTGTGCCTGCTAGAGTACCATCGTCCAGGAACCAGATATTGAGCTCACTGGAAAGTGCTTCCGTGACTTCCTTGATGACCAAACAGAATAGAAAGGGGGCGAGAGGGTCTCTTTGTTGCACGCCCTCACATGAGTCAATTTCATGGTCCCCAAACAATAGTTTGGAAGTCACACTATAACACGATTCTATGAAGGGATAAAGGGAAGGGAAGTTTCTGTAAAATGCTTGGAGAACAGCATCCCTTCTGACTGAGTTGAAAGCGTTGGCAAAGTCCAATTTGACCAAGGATTTTTCATTGGACATGTTTTTGATATATACTCGTGCTGCGTGGGCAGCTGCTTCGCAGCCCTGTTGAACGCCGAAACTGAGTTGAGTTGGTTTCAGCATTGCAGCAGCATCTTGACTCACCCTGCTTACTGCAACCTTGGCGACTAGGCGCCGAAGGGTGTTACCCACTGCACTGGGCCTGATTCCGCCATCCTTTTTCCAGAGGACACACATTGAGGCACCAAAGAAAAGGGGCCTGATGGCCTATGGGACACTGCCAGCCAGGCACAGGTTGGAAAATTTGGTGAGTTCAGACAGCAGCCTCTCTGAAAGATCACCAAGTGCTGGATTGAGTATTTGTTTTAAGTGTTGAGGCCTTAAACTGGTGAAACCTCCTGCTGAGCCCTGTGGAAATGACATAGCAGCTTTATACACATCAGCATCCTGCAAGGTTAGATGTTCTTCGTCTGCTGCAATGTCAGGAAGGTCAATGCTGGTAGTGGGAGCCCTGGGTGGATGTTTGTCCTTCAGAGCTTGCGCTGTGCTGACATCCTTGGGAGCGATGGTATCCCCACTGGTTATAAGCCTCAGAGCTCCAATAGTATTACCCTCTTCTATTTTTTTGTTAATTTGGGCTCTGATTTTTGAGGCGTCGGGTGTCTTGCCCGGCGGGTGTTTGTCGCCCTTGTGGGGAGACGGACGAGATTGTCATCCCTTGGGAATGCATTTATTGCCCTAATAACATGTGTTGCTAGTGACTTGTCCTTCCTTGGTGGGACAGCCAAACAGGCATTGCCAAAAAGCAGCAAGTTGTGCCAGGATCTGTTGTTTGAAGGAGCATCGTTGACTTTCTTCAGAAGGTCAGTGAATTTGCTAGCATCTTGAGGGCGAGGTGCTTTGGGGATGTGTGTCAGACTCCTGGTGGATGTTAATTTGATTGCAGATTTGAGGTCCTCTGTAGAGGTGAAGTCAGGGTAGCTGTCAGCACTGTGTGCTGGGGGGATGCTGTTGATTGTTCTCATTTGGAGCTCTCCTGGAGCCTAGACATCCATAGTGCACACAGATGTTGCCAGTTGAGGGATTGAGTGCACATTCCCTGTAGCACACTCGGCAGATGCCTCGTGAACCACAGCTTTGGCTCTGTCGTGAAGATTCCTGGGAACCTGCGACTACTTGTGACATTGCTGATATCGTGGAGGTGGGAGGGCGCCAGCTATGGGGTGACGGGTGAAGGACAGCATGGATGCATGGGGGATGAGGGTGGGGAGTAGCAAGTGGCGGAACTTGTAATTGGTGGGACACTAAACGGCAACACCCTTGATCAGGAAGTCAGTGGTCCTAGGCTGGGATGAGGGGAGGGGATCAGGGATGGGGGGGAGGGAGCGGCCCTGTGTGTGTTCGCTCAAGATGCACATCACTGACTAACTTTTGCTAATTGTTATACACTTATTGTTCCGTTTAGAAAAAACCCTCGCTATTTGGAACACTAATCACCATGCTCACACTATTAACCGAAGTGTTCTTCTGTTCACCATCCAATGACCGTGCCGTGGGCGGCCACTTCCTCTCCCAACCCACGACCCCGGCCGGACACAAACACGTAAACAAAACCTCCTCCACACCTCCACTGGCAGGATCCCCTCACCACCGCTACTCCCCAAATTCTAACATGCACACTGCACTTTCACTGATACAGAAGCAACGGTCTGAAGCAGAGGATTGTCACAACTCTGTGATCTCCGGTGGATGCTCACGTTGATGTCTGCCGAAACTGGCCCGCGTAAACCATGTTGGTTCCTGGTTTACACATATAATGTATGGAGCACCACACACTGGCTCCCTCCCTCCACGCCTGCAAGCGTATATATATATATATATATATATATATATATATATATATATATATATATATATATATATATATATATATATATATATATATATATATATATTGAAAATATTTTCATATAGTCATATTTTCATATTTTCATATAGTCGGACTTGAGTCCTGGAAATGGGAAGTACAATGCCTGCACTTTAAAGGAGGGGTTTGGGATATTGGCAGTTTGGAGGGATATGTTGTGTATCTTTATATGTGTATGCTTCTAGACTGTTGCATTCTGAGCACCTCTGCAAAAACAGTGATAATGTGCGAGTGTGGTGAAAGTGTTGAATGATGAAAGTATTTTCTTTTTGGGGATTTTCTTTCTTTTTTGGGTCACCCTGCCCCGGTGGGAGACGGCCAGATGACTGTGAAACAAAAACCTGTAACTGTTTTGCATGATGGTAGGATTGCTGGTTTCTTTTTCTGTCTCATAAACACGCTAAGATAACAGGGATATCTTGCTACTCCTACTTACACTTTGGTCACACTTCACAGACACGCACATGCATATATATATATACATACATCTAGGTTTTTCTCCTTTTTCTAAATAGCTCTTGTTCTTTTTTATTTCTTCTATTGTCCATGGGGAAGTGGAAAAGAATCTTTCCTCCGTAAGCCATGCGTGTCGTATGAGGCGACTAAAATGCCGGGAGCAATGGGCTAGTAACCCCTTCTCCTGTATACAATTACTAAAAAAGAGAAGAAGAAAAACTTTATAAAACTGGGTTGCTTAAATGTGCGTGGATGTAGTGCGGATGACAAGAAACAGATGATTGCTGATGTTATGAATGAAAAGAAGTTGGATGTCCTGGCCCTAAGCGAAACAAAGCTGAAGGGGGTAGGAGAGTTTCAGTGGGGGGAAATAAATGGGATTAAATCTGGAGTATCTGAGAGAGTTAGAGCAAAGGAAGGGGTAGCAGTAATGTTAAATGATCAGTTATGGAAGGAGAAAAGAGAATATGAATGTGTAAATTCAAGAATTATGTGGATTAAAGTAAAGGTTGGATGCGAGAAGTGGGTCATAATAAGCGTGTATGCACCTGGAGAAGAGAGGAATGCAGAGGAGAGAGAGAGATTTTGGGAGATGTTAAGTGAATGTATAGGAGCCTTTGAACCAAGTGAGAGAGTAATTGTGGTAGGGGACTTGAATGCTAAAGTAGGAGAAACTTTTAGAGAGGGTGTGGTAGGTAAGTTTGGGGTGCCAGGTGTAAATGATAATGGGAGCCCTTTGATTGAACTTTGTATAGAAAGGGGTTTAGTTATAGGTAATACATATTTTAAGAAAAAGAGGATAAATAAGTATACACGATATGATGTAGGGCGAAATGACAGTAGTTTGTTGGATTATGTATTGGTAGATAAAAGACTGTTGAGTAGACTTCAGGATGTACATGTTTATAGAGGGGCCACAGATATATCAGATCACTTTCTAGTTGTAGCTACACTGAGAGTAAAAGGTAGATGGGATACAAGGAGAATAGAAGCATCAGGGAAGAGAGAGGTGAAGGTTTATAAACTAAAAGAGGAGGCAGTTAGGGTAAGATATAAACAGCTATTGGAGGATAGATGGGCTAATGAGAGCATAGGCAATGGGGTCGAAGAGGTATGGGGTAGGTTTAAAAATGTAGTGTTAGAGTGTTCAGCAGAAGTTTGTGGTTACAGGAAAGTGGGTGCAGGAGGGAAGAGGAGCGATTGGTGGAATGATGATGTAAAGAGAGTAGTAAGGGAGAAAAAGTTAGCATATGAGAAGTTTTTACAAAGTAGAAGTGATGCAAGGAGGGAAGAGTATATGGAGAAAAAGAGAGAAGTTAAGAGAGTGGTGAAGCAATGTAAAAAGAGAGCAAATGAGAGAGTGGGTGAGATGTTATCAACAAATTTTGTTGAAAATAAGAAAAAGTTTTGGAGTGAGATTAACAAGTTAAGAAAGCCTAGAGAACAAATGGATTTGTCAGTTAAAAATAGGAGAGGAGAGTTATTAAATGGAGAGTTAGAGGTATTGGGAAGATGGAAGGAATATTTTGAGGAATTGTTAAATGTTGATGAAGATAGGGAAGCTGTGATTTCGTGTATAGGGCAAGGAGGAATAACATCTTGTAGGAGTGAGGAAGAGCCAGTTGTGAGTGTGGGGGAAGTTCGTGAGGCAGTAGGTAAAATGAAAGGGGGTAAGGCAGCCGGGATTGATGGGATAAAGATAGAAATGTTAAAAGCAGGTGGGGATATAGTTTTGGAGGGGTTGGTGCAATTATTTAATAAATGTATGGAAGAGGGTAAGGTACCTAGGGATTGGCAGAGAGCATGCATAGTTCCTTTGTATAAAGGCAAAGGGGATAAAAGAGAGTGTAAAAATTATAGGGGGATAAGTCTGTTGAGTGTACCTGGTAAAGTGTATGGTAGAGTTATAATTGAAAGAATTAAGAGTAAGACGGAGAATAGGATAGCAGATGAACAAGGAGGCTTTAGGAAAGGTAGGGGGTGTGTGGACCAGGTGTTTACAGTGAAACATATAAGTGAACAGTATTTAGATAAGGCTAAAGAGGTCTTTGTGGCATTTATGGATTTGGAAAAGGCGTATGACAGGGTGGATAGGGGGGCAATGTGGCAGATGTTGCAAGTGTATGGTGTAGGAGGTAGGTTACTGAAAGCAGTGAAGAGTTTTTACGAGGATAGTGAGGCTCAAGTTAGAGTATGTAGGAAAGAGGGAAATTTTTTCCCAGTAAAAGTAGGCCTTAGACAAGGATGTGTGATGTCACCGTGGTTGTTTAATATATTTATAGATGGGGTTGTAAGAGAAGTAAATGCGAGGGTCTTGGCAAGAGGCGTGGAGTTAAAAGATAAAGAATCACACACAAAGTGGGAGTTGTCACAGCTGCTCTTTGCTGATGACACTGTGCTCTTGGGAGATTCTGAAGAGAAGTTGCAGAGATTGGTGGATGAATTTGGTAGGGTGTGCAAAAGAAGAAAATTAAAGGTGAATACAGGAAAGAGTAAGGTTATGAGGATAACAAAAAGATTAGGTGATGAAAGATTGAATATCAGATTGGAGGGAGAGAGTATGGAGGAGGTGAACGTATTCAGATATTTGGGAGTGCACGTGTCAGCGGATGGGTCTATGAAAGATGAGGTGAATCATAGAATTGATGAGGGAAAAAGAGTGAGTGGTGCACTTAGGAGTCTGTGGAGACAAAGAACTTTGTCCTTGGAGGCAAAGAGGGGAATGTATGAGAGTATAGTTTTACCAACGCTCTTATATGGGTGTGAAGCGTGGGTGATGAATGTTGCAGCGAGGAGAAGGCTGGAGGCAGTGGAGATGTCATGTCTGAGGGCAATGTGTGGTGTGAATATAATGCAGAGAATTCGTAGTTTGGAAGTTAGGAGGAGGTGCGGGATTACCAAAACTGTTGTCCAGAGGGCTGAGGAAGGGTTGTTGAGGTGGTTCGGACATGTAGAGAGAATGGAGCAAAACAGAATGACTTCAAGAGTGTATCAGTCTGTAGTGGAAGGAAGGCGGGGTAGGGGTCGGCCTAGGAAGGGTTGGAGGGAGGGGGTAAAGGAGGTTTTGTGTGCGAGGGGCTTGGACTTCCAGCAGGCATGCGTGAGCGTGTTTGATAGGAGTGAATGGAGACAAATGGTTTTTAATACTTGACGTGCTGTTGGAGTGTGAGCAAAGTAACATTTATGAAGGGATTCAGGGAAACCGGCAGGCCGGACTTGAGTCCTGGAGATGGGAAGTACAGTGCCTGCACTCTGAAGGAGGGGTGTTAATGTTGCAGTTTAAAAACTGTAGTGTAAAGCACCCTTCTGGCAAGACAGTGATGGAGTGAATGATGGTGAAAGTTTTTCTTTTTCGGGCCACCCTGCCTTGGTGGGAATCGGCCGGTGTGATATATATATATATATATATATATATATATATATATATATATATATATATATATATATATATATATATATATATATATATATATATATTTTATTTTTATTATCACACCGGCTGATTCCCACCAAGGCAGGGTGGCCCGAAAAAGAAAAACTTTCACCATCATTCACTCCATCACTGTCTTGCCAGAAGGGTGCTTTACACTACAGTTTTTAAACTGCAACATTAACACCCCTCCTTCAGAGTGCAGGCACTGTACTTCCCATCTCCAGGACTCAAGTCCGGCCTGCCGGTTTCCCTGAATCCCTTCATAAATGTTACTTTGCTCACACTCCAACAGCACGTCAAGTATTAAAAACCATTTGTCTCCATTCACTCCTATCAAACACGCTCACGCATGCCTGCTGGAAGTCCAAGCCCCTCGCACACAAAACCTCCTTTACCCCCTCCCTCCAACCCTTCCTAGGCCGACCCCTCCCCCGCCTTCCTTCCACTACAGACTGATACACTCTTGAAGTCATTCTGTTTCGCTCCATTCTCTCTACATGTCCGAACCACCTCAACAACCCTTCCTCAGCCCTCTGGACAACAGTTTTGGTAATCCCGCACCTCCTCCTAACTTCCAAACTACGAATTCTCTGCATTATATTCACACCACACATTGCCCTCAGACATGACATCTCCACTGCCTCCAGCCTTCTCCTCGCTGCAACATTCATCACCCACGCTTCACACCCATATAAGAGCGTTGGTAAAACTATACTCTCATACATTCCCCTCTTTGCCTCCAAGGACAAAGTTCTTTGTTTCCACAGACTCCTAAGTGCACCACTCACTCTTTTTCCCTCATCAATTCTATGATTCACCTCATCTTTCATAGACCCATCCGCTGACACGTCCACTCCCAAATATCTGAATACGTTCACCTCCTCCATACTCTCTCCCTCCAATCTGATATTCAATCTTTCATCACCTAATCTTTTTGTTATCCTCATAACCTTACTCTTTCCTGTATTCACCTTTAATTTTCTTCTTTTGCACACCCTACCAAATTCATCCACCAATCTCTGCAACTTCTCTTCAGAATCTCCCAAGAGCACAGTGTCATCAGCAAAGAGCAGCTGTGACAACTCCCACTTTGTGTGTGATTCTTTATCTTTTAACTCCACGCCTCTTGCCAAAACCCTCGCATTTACTTCTCTTACAACCCCATCTATAAATATATTAAACAACCACGGTGACATCACACATCCTTGTCTAAGGCCTACTTTTACTGGGAAAAAATTTCCCTCTTTCCTACATACTCTAACTTGAGCCTCACTATCCTCGTAAAAACTCTTCACTGCTTTCAGTAACCTACCTCCTACACCATACACTTGCAACATCTGCCACATTGCCCCCCTATCCACCCTGTCATACGCCTTTTCCAAATCCATAAATGCCACAAAGACCTCTTTAGCCTTATCTAAATACTGTTCACTTATATGTTTCACTGTAAACACCTGGTCCACACACCCCCTACCTTTCCTAAAGCCTCCTTGTTCATCTGCTATCCTATTCTCCGTCTTACTCTTAATTCTTTCAATTATAACTCTACCATACACTTTACCAGGTACACTCAACAGACTTATCCCCCTATAATTTTTGCACTCTCTTTTATCCCCTTTGCCTTTATACAAAGGAACTATGCATGCTCTCTGCCAATCCCTAGGTACCTTACCCTCTTCCATACATTTATTAAATAATTGCACCAACCACTCCAAAACTATATCCCCACCTGCTTTTAACATTTCTATCTTTATCCCATCAATCCCGGCTGCCTTACCCCCTTTCATTTTACCTACTGCCTCACGAACTTCCCCCACACTCACAACTGGCTCTTCCTCACTCCTACAAGATGTTATTCCTCCTTGCCCTATACACGAAATCACAGCTTCCCTATCTTCATCAACATTTAACAATTCCTCAAAATATTCCTTCCATCTTCCCAATACCTCTAACTCTCCATTTAATAACTCTCCTCTCCTATTTTTAACTGACAAATCCATTTGTTCTCTAGGCTTTCTTAACTTGTTAATCTCACTCCAAAACTTTTTCTTATTTTCAACAAAATTTGTTGATAACATCTCACCCACTCTCTCATTTGCTCTCTTTTTACATTGCTTCACCACTCTCTTAACTTCTCTCTTTTTCTCCATATACTCTTCCCTCCTTGCATCACTTCTACTTTGTAAAAACTTCTCATATGCTAACTTTTTCTCCCTTACTACTCTCTTTACATCATCATTCCACCAATCGCTCCTCTTCCCTCCTGCACCCACTTTCCTGTAACCACAAACTTCTGCTGAACACTCTAACACTACATTTTTAAACCTACCCCATACCTCTTCGACCCCATTGCCTATGCTCTCATTAGCCCATCTATCCTCCAATAGCTGTTTATATCTTACCCTAACTGCCTCCTCTTTTAGTTTATAAACCTTCACCTCTCTCTTCCCTGATGCTTCTATTCTCCTTGTATCCCATCTACCTTTTACTCTCAGTATAGCTACAACTAGAAAGTGATCTGATATATCTGTGGCCCCTCTATAAACATGTACATCCTGAAGTCTACTCAACAGTCTTTTATCTACCAATACATAATCCAACAAACTACTGTCATTTCGCCCTACATCATATCGTGTACACTTATTTATCCTCTTTTTCTTAAAATATGTATTACCTATAACTAAACCCCTTTCTATACAAAGTTAAATCAAAGGGCTCCCATTATCATTTACACCTGGCACCCCAAACTTACCTACCACACCCTCTCTAAAAGTTTCTCCTACTTTAGCATTCAAGTCCCCTACCACAATTACTCTCTCACTTGGTTCAAAGGCTCCTATACATTCACTTAACATCTCCCAAAATCTCTCTCTCTCTCCTCTGCATTCCTCTCTTCTCCAGGTGCATACACGCTTATTATGACCCACTTCTCGCATCCAACCTTTACTTTAATCCACATAATTCTTGAATTTACACATTCATATTCTCTTTTCTCCTTCCATAACTGATCATTTAACATTACTGCTACCCCTTCCTTTGCTCTAACTCTCTCAGATACTCCAGATTTAATCCCATTTATTTCCCCCCACTGAAACTCTCCTACCCCCTTCAGCTTTGTTTCGCTTAGGGCCAGGACATCCAACTTCTTTTCATTCATAACATCAGCAATCATCTGTTTCTTGTCATCCGCACTACATCCACGCACATTTAAGCAACCCAGTTTTATAAAGTTTTTCTTCTTCTCTTTTTTAGTAATTGTATACAGGAGAAGGGGTTACTAGCCCATTGCTCCCGGCATTTTAGTCGCCTCATACGACACGCATGGCTTACGGAGGAAAGATTCTTTTCCACTTCCCCATGGACAATAGAAGAAATAAAAAAGAACAAGAGCTATTTAGAAAAAAGAGAAAAACCTAGATGTATGTATATATATATATGCATGTGCGTGTCTGTGAAGTGTGACCAAAGTGTAAGTAGGAGTAGCAAGATATCCCTGTTATCTTAGCGTGTTTATGAGACAGAAAAAGAAACCAGCAATCCTACCATCATGCAAAACAGTTACAGGTTTTTGTTTCACAGTCATCTGGCAGGACGGTAGTACTTCCCTGGGTGGTTGCTGTCTACCAACCTACTACCTACATATATATATATGTATATATATATATGTATACATATATATATATATATATATATATATATATATATATATATATATATATATATATATATATATATATATACATACATACATCTAGGTTTTTCTCCATTTTCTAAATAGCTCTTGTTCTTCTTTATTTCTTTTATTGTCCATGGGGAAGTGGAAAAGAATCTTTCCTCCGTAAGCCATGCGTGTCGTATGAGGCGACTAAAATGCCGGGAGCAATGGGCTAGTAACCCTTTCTCCTGTAGACATTTACTAAAAAAGAGATAAAAAACTTAATAAAACTTGAATGCTTGAATGTGTGTGGATGTAGTGCGGATGACAAGAAACAGATGATTGCTGATGTTATGTATGAAAAGAAGTTTGATGTCCTGGCCCTAAGCGAAACAAAGCTGAAAGGGGTAGGGGAGTTTCGGTAGGGGAAAATAAATGGGACTAAATCTGGAGTATCTGAGAGAGTCACAGCTAAGGAAGGGGTAGCAGTAATGTTGAATGATCTGTTATGGAAGGAGAAAAGAGAATATGAATTTGTAAATTCAAGAATTATGTGGACTAAAGTAAAGGTTGGATGCGAAAAGTGGGTCATAATAAGTGTGTATGCACCTGGAGAAGAGAGGAATGTAGAGGAGAGAGAGAGATTTTGGGAGATGTTAAGTGAATGTATAGGAACCTTTGAACCAAGTGATGGAATAATACACAAATAACCCACACATAAAAGAGAGAAGCTTAAAACGACGTTTCGGTCCGACTTGGACCATTTACAAAGTCACACACAGTGTGACTTTGTAAATGTCACGGTATTGTGCCTTTTCTTGTTATTTGAGAGAGTAATTGTGGTAGGGGACCTGAATGCTAAAGAAGGAGAAACTTTTAGAGAGGGTGTCTTACCTAACAGGTTGTTAGGTAAGACACATATGCAACAGTTAGACAACTTTATTCCGAAACGTTTCGCCTACACAGTAGGCTTCTTCAGTCGAATACAGAAAATAGGCAGGAAGAAGCCTACTGTGTAGGCGAAACGTTTCGGAATAAAGTTGTCTAACTGTTGCATATGTGTCTTACCTAACAACCTGTCGGTATTGTATACCATTTTGATGTTCATCTTGTCAGACACTGCAACACGTGGCATCTTGGTACAGAAAACACCTTTGACAAGCTTTTCAAGTGAGAAGTGTTGGATCTGAGAGGGACATGACCTATCAGTGGTTACATTCTCACTACTACTACTACTACTACTACTACTACTACTACTACTCTGCACCTCTCCTTCCGACGGTATTTAAGTCTCCGCACTGTCGCTTGATCTTCAGATAGTTCCTGACTATGGAACTGAACTTCTCCAGGCCGAGGACTGACAACCTCAAATTCTACGACTACAAGGGTGATGGACTGATTACATCGTCTTCACATCTCTACTCTTCCTGCCTATTTTCTGTATTCGACTGAAGAAGCCTACTGTGTAGGCGAAACGTTTCGGAATAAAGTTGTCTAACTGTTGCATATGTGTCTTACCTAACAGTCGTTTTATTGTTTAAGCAAGCTGTTCTGATTGCCAGGTGGTCAAGAAGTTAGATAATGTGAGGACTTTGTCAGTCACTAGTAAGTCTAGTTGAGTTTTGAGACATAGCAAACTACTTAGAGCACTTACACACATACACACAAACTAACTTGTACATACTTGTAATATCTTATTAAATGTTAATGTAGCAGACGGAACTTAAGAAGTATAAATGTGATATGTGCCTTCAGCACAATACTACTGTACACGAGAGAAGTGTAGGAACTTGTATCCTATATTATATTCAATTGATTAATTTAATTTACTTTGATCACTTGGACAACGAAATATGGATCCCAGGTTAAAACCTATACAGATGTGACAGAGTGAACAGGCAAAAGGGGAGTGGGGTTGGCCTGTACATTGCAGAGTCACTTGTTTGCACAGAACTGCTAAATGCCTCAAATGATGTAGTGGAAGTTTTAGCAGTAAAGGTCGAGAACCAAAACCTAGTCATTGTGGTAGTCTACAAGCCTCCGTGTGCGAGGGGCTTGGACTTCCAGCGGGCATGCGTGAGCGTGTTTGATAGGAGTGAATGGAGACAAATGGTTTTTAATACTTGACGTGCTGTTGGAGTGTGAGCAAAGTAACATTTATGAAGGGATTCAGGGAAGCCGGCAGGCCGGATTTGAGTCCTGGAGATGGGAAGTACAGTGCCTGCACTCTGAAGGAGGGGTGTTAATGTTGCAGTTTAAAAACTGTAGTGTAAAGCACCCTTCTGGCAAGACAGTAATGGAGTGAATGATGGTGAAAGTTTTTCTTTTTCGGGCCACCCTGCCTTGGTAGGAACCGGCCAGTGTGTTAATAATATATATATATATATATATATATATATATATATATATATATATATATATATATATATATATATATATATATATATATATATATGTATGTATATATATATATATATATATATATATATATATATATATATATATATGTATATATATTTATATATATATATACATACATATATATATATATATATATATATATATATATATATATATATATATATATATATATATATATATATATATATATATATATATATATATATATATATATATATACATGTCGTGCCGAATAGGCAGAACTTGTGATCCTGGCTTAATAGCAACGCTCATCTTGCCATATAGGACAAGTGAAAATTTGTGTATGCAATAATTTCGCAGAAATCATTCTGAACCTAACGAAAAAAAATATATTTCACTGAGTTTGTTTAGTATTAAATAATTGTAAACAAACCTAAAATATATTTAGTTGGGTTAGGCTAAAATAAATTGTTCTTGTTATAATAAGGTTAGGTAAGTTTTCTAAGATTCTTTTGGTGCAAAATTAAAATTTTTTACACCAACATTGATGGAAAAAATATATCTTTAAACGTAAAAGAGACATTTTTGATAAGGATTAAATTTTAAGTGAGTTCTTGCTAATTGACCAGTTTTACATATTCGGCACGACATATATATATATATATATATATATATATATATATATATATATATATATATATATATATATATATATATATATATATATATATATATATATATAAATATTTATATATATATATATATATATATATATATATATATATATATATATACATATATATATATATATATATATATATATATATATATATATATATATATATATACATATATATATATATACATATATATATACATATACATATATATATATATATATATATATGTATATGTATATATATATGTATATATATATATATGTATATACATATATATATATATATATAAATATGTATATGTATATATATATATACATGTCGTGCCGAATACGCAGAACTTGCCATCTTGGCTTAAATAGCAACGCTCATCTTGCCATATAGGACAAGTGAAAATTTGTGTATGCAATAATTTCGCCAAAATCATTCTGAACCTAACGAATAAAATATATTTCACTGCGATTGTTTAGTATTAAATTACTGTAAACAAATCTAAAATACATTTAGCTGGGTTAGGCTAAAATAAGTTGTTCTTGTTATAATAAGGTTAGGTAAGTTTTCTAAGATTCTTTTTGTGCAAAATTAAAATTTTTTACATTAACATTAATGAAAAAAATATATCTTTAACGTATAAAAGTAAATTTCAGGAAGGACTTAATTTTAAATTATTTCTTGCTAATTGACCAGTTTTACATATTCGGCACGACACATATATATATATATATATATATATATATATATATATATATATATATATATATATATATATATATATATATATATATATATATATATATACATACATATATATATATATGTAGGTAGTAGGTTGGTAGACAGCAACCACCCAGGGAGGTACTACCGTTCTGCCAAGTGAGTGTAAAACGAAAGCCTGTAATTGTTTTACATGATTGTATGATTGATGGTAGTATCTTTTGTCTGTCTCGTAAATATGCGAGATTACAGGTATGTCTTGCTACTTCTACTTACACTTAGGTCACACTACACGTTTATTTATACACACTCATCTGAGTTTTCTTTGTTTTTCTCTTAGTTCTTGTTCTAATAACTTTTCCTTTTATATCCATGGGGAAGTGGAATAAGAATCTTTCCTCCGTAAGCCATGCGTGTTGTAAAAGTCAACTAAAATGCCGGGAACAATGGGCTAGTAACCCCTTTTCCTGTAATAATTACTGAACAGAATAAGAAGAAGAAAGTTGTCAAAGTGGGAAGTCTGAATGTGCGTGGATGTTGTGCATATGATAAGAAAGAGATGATTGTGGATGTTCTGAATGAGAAGAAGCTGGATGTCCTGGCTTTAAGTGAAACAAAGCTGAAGGGGGTGGGAGAGTTTCAGTGGAGAGGAATAAATGGGATTAGGTCAGGGGTTTCAAATAGAGTTAGAGCTAAAGAAGCAGCAGCAACAATGTTGAAGGATAAGCTATGGCAGGAAAAAAGAGACTATAAATGTATTAATTTAAGGATTATGTGGAGTAAAATAAAGGTTGGATGTGAGAAGTGGGTTATAGTAAGCGTATATGCACCTGGGGACGAGAGAAGTATAGAGGAGAGAGAGAGATTTTGGGAATTGTTGAGTGAATGCGTGGGGAGTTTTGAACCAAGTGTGAGGGTACTTGTGGTTGGGGATTTCAATGCTAAAGTGGATAAAAATGTTGTGGAGGGAGTAGTAGGTAAATTTGGGGTGCCAGGGGTAAATGAAAATGGGGAGCCTTTAATTGAGCTATGTGTAGAAAGAGATTTGGTAATAAGTAATACATATATTATGAAAAAGAGGATAAATGAATATACAAGGTATGATATAGCACATAATGAAAGTTTAATCATTTAGAAAGGATGGAGCACAATAGGATCACTTGGAGAGTGTATAAATCTGTAGTAGAGGTAAGGAAGGGTAGAGGTCGTCCTATGAAAGGCTGGAGGGAGGGGGTAAAAGAGGTTTTGTGAGCAAGGGGCTTGGACATACAGCAGGCATATGTGCGTGTGTTAGGAGTAAATGGAGACGAATAGTTTTTGGAACTTGATGAGTTGTTCGAGTGTAAATAGGGTAATATATTGTGAAGGGATTCAAGAAAACTGGTTAGTGAGACTTGAGCCCCTGAGGTGGAAAGTACAATGTCCCCACTTTAAAGGAAGGGTTTATGATATTTGCTGTTTAGAGTAACATCTAAACTGTCGTATCTGTGCGCATCTGCAAAGACAGTGATAGTGTGAATGATGTTGAAAGTGTTTCTTTGTTTTTTGGGTAACCCTGCCTCGGTGGGAGACGGCCAGTATGTTAAGTACACACACACACACACACACACATACACACACACACACACACACACACACACACACACACACACACACACACACACACACCCCTCAACCGCATACCACCTACCTCCCCTACCCACCACTGGACATGCGGGCTTCCCTCTCTCTCTCTCTCTCTCTCTCTCTCTCTCTCTCTCTCTGTCTCTCTCTCTCTCTCTACCTTTCTCTCTCTCTTTCCATCTTTCCCCTCCCTCTGCTCTATCTCTATCTCTTCCTTTCTATCTTCTCACTCCCCCTCTCGTCCTCTCTCTCCCCTCCTCACACACACCTTCCTTTCATCTTCCCGTTCCACCCTTGGCCTCCCCTAACTCCCCTCTCTCCTCACTCATTATCCCTAGCCTTCTTCCCAGGATTCTCTCTCCCTCTTTCTCTATCCCTCTCTCTCTCTCCCTCCCTCCCTCTCACACACAAGCCCCTTTCTGTGGTAAAAAAAATGGGTAACCCAAGAGAGCGGAGACCCAGGGGTCGGGAAGTCGAACCCAGGAGGGAGGAACCTGGGAGGGAAGAATGGGAGGTAGAGCTCACAAAAAAAAAGGAGGAAGATTGGGGAAGGAACCTAGCTGAGCTCGGCAGGATAATGGAGGAGAGGATAGCTGAAGAGAGCAGGAAGTGGGGACTACAAGTCTTAGCAGCAGAAGATAAGATAAAGTGCTTAGAAGAGGAGCTACAAAACCTGAAACATAATAGACAGCACAGGAATGACATCAGGGACTTCTATACCAGTCACAGATGAGGGGGCTGTAGGGATTCAGGAAAAGATGAGTACAGGAAGACCAATCATTAAGCCTGCAGTCAATGCAGGAGACATGACTTATGCAGAGACTCTAACAGTCAACTAGAGTGGCAGGGAACAGCTGAGCAGGGAAGACAGTCCACTGAGCATAGGGGCTCCAGCAAGGGCAGGGGTTGAAGGCAAGAACGTCTCGATGGAAGGAGATAAAACACCCCAGAGGACGCAAAGAGAGACACAGTGGGAGGAGGAGAGGGAGAGGTCAATGTTTGTCTACGGGCTCCAAAAAGTTGAAGGGGAAACCTATGATGAAAGAATCCAGGGGAGAAGAAAGCAATCGAAGGCATCTTGAAAGCAATAGGAGAGGGAGACATGACCAGGTGGCAAATTTTCTGAGAATTGGGTGGTTTGCATGCAGAAGGAGATGGCCTGTCAAAGCAGTCTTCAAGGCAGAATCAGCTCGAACCAGGGTCCTGCAGGAGAAAGCACAACTGAGGGACAATTCAGAGTACCGGGGCGTGTACCTCGATCGCGGCAGAAACAGGAGAAAGGACGAGACTGAGAGAGAGGGTACAAAAACGAAAGGAGGAACGGGAGGCATCAATGAGGACGAGCAGAACCCAGACTCAGGTGGAAGGACAAATACACCCTACAGAGACACCACAGAAAGACTCCAACCACAACAACCCCGAAGCTACTAAACAACCTCAACCAAAACCCACACACTGTTCCCTCTGTCCCCACCCTCACCACAAACCCCACCCACACTGTGAAAACCCCAACACAGCTGAACAATCTCAACCAACACCCACACACTGTTCCCTCTGTCCCCACTCCCCACATCACAAACCCCACTGCCACAGCAGCTCCCCACGGGCACTCTGCCCTCACCCCCACCACAAATCCCACCTACACCACAAACCCCCATAACCCACCAGGGCTTCCACCCCCCAACCCCAATATTCTCCCAGGTCTACTATGATAGACAAGAAGCTGAAGATGTGGTACACAAACGCAGATGGAATAGCAAATAAATACGAGGAATGGCACGAAAGAATCAACGAGAAGTCCCCGGACATCATAGCAGTTGCAGAAACGAAACTCACTGAGACAATAACAGATGCAGTCTTCCCACTGGGATATCAGATCCTGAGGAAAGATAGAAAGAGCAGAGGGGGAGGAGGGGTTGCACTGCTCATAAAAAACCGATGGAGTTTCGAGGAAATGGAGGACATGGACGAGATTGGAGAAAGGGACTACATAGCAGGCACAATTCAATCTACGGAACATAAAGTAGTCATTGCTGTGATGTATATCCCACCACAGAACTGCAGGAGGCCAAGAGAGGAATATGAGGAGAACAACAGAGTGATGGTGGACACACTGGCTGAGGTGGCACGAAGAGCTCAAACGTGCAGAGCAAAGTTACTGGTTATGGGTGATTTCAACCACACAGAGATCGATTGGGAAAACCTGGAGCCTCATGGGGGCCCCAAAACATAGAGAGCCAAGATGATGGACGTGGTACTGGAAAATCTCATGCATCAACACATCAGGGACACTACCAGAGAGAAAGGGGAGGATGAACCAGCAAGACTGGCCCTTGTGTTCACCCTGAGTAGCTCAGACATTGATGACATCACATATGAGACTCCCCTCGGAGCTAGTGACCACGTAGTCCTGAGTTTTGATTACATAGTAGAGTTACAGGTGGAGAGGGGACTACACAGGGATGAGGAACTTCCTCCGGAAGGTGCAGTGGGACAGAGAAATGGTAGGAAAGACAGTAAATGAAATGATGGAGAATGTAACAACAAAATGCAAGGAGGCAGATGAAAGGTTTGTTCCCAAGGGCAACAGAAACAATGGGAAGACCAAAGCAAGTCCTTGGTTTACCCAATGGTGCAGGGAGGCAATAACTAAGTGCATTAGAGAATGGAAGAGGTGTAGAAGGCAAAGGACCCAGGAAAACAAGGGGATCAGTCGAAGAGCCAGAACTGAATATGCACAGATAAGGAGGGAGGCCCAGCGACAGTACGAAAATGACATAGCATCGAAAGCCAAGTCTGACCTGAAACTGCTGTTTGGCCACATTAGGAGAAAGACAACAGTCAAAGATCAGGTGATCAGGCTGAGGAAAGACGGTGGGGAGCTCACAAGAAACAATCAAGAGGTATGCGAGGAGCTCAACAGGAGATTTAAGGAAGTATTCACAGTGGAGACAGGAAGGACTCTGGGAAGACAGGACAGAGGGGGACACCAACAAGGAATAAAGCAACAGGTGCTGGACGATATGCACACAACTGAGGAGGAGGTGAAAAAACTGCTAAGTGACCTTGATACCTCAAAAGCAATGGGACCGGACAACATCTCCCCGTGAGTCTTCAGGGAGGGAGCAGATATACTGTGTGTGCCTTTAACCAGAATCTTCAACACATCCCTTGAAACTGGGCAACTACCTGAGGTATGGAAGACTGCAAATGTAGTTCCCATTTTTAAAAAAGGAGACAGAAAAGAGGCACTAAATTACAGACCAGTGTCACTGACCTGTATAGTATGCAAAGTCATGGAGAAGATTATCAGGAGGAGAGTGGTGGAGCACCTGGAACGGAACAAGATTATAAACGATAACCAGCACGGATTCATGGAAGGCAAATTCGGTGCCACAAACCTTTTGGAGTTCTATGACAACGTTACAGAAGTGCGACACGAGAGAGAGGGGTTGGTTGATTGCATTTTCTTGGACTGCAAGAAGGCCTTCGACAAAGATCCTCACAAGAGACTAGTGCAGAAACTAGAGGATCAGGCACACATAACAGGAAGAGCACTGCAATGGATCAGAGAATACCTGACAGGGAGGCAACAATGAGTCATGGTACGAGATGAGGTATCACAGTAGGCACCTGTGACGAACGGGATCCCACAGGGGTCGGTCCTAGGACCAGTGCTATTTCTGGTACATGTGAACGACATGATGGAAGGGATAGACTCAGAGGTGTCCCTCCTCGCAGATGATGTAAAGTTAATGAGGAGAATTAAATCAGATGAGGACCAGGCAGGACTTCAAAGAGACCTGGACAGGCTGGACACGTGGTCCAGCAACTGGCTTCTTGAATTCAACCCTGCCAAGTGCAAAGCCATGAAGATCGGAGAAGGGCAAAGAAGACTGCAGACAGAGTATAGACTAGGTGGCCAAGGATTGCAAACCTCGCTCAAGAAGAAAGATCTTGTGCGACCATAACACCGAGCATGTCTCCGGAGACGCACATCAGCCAGATAACTGCTGCAGCATACGGGCGCCTGACAAACCTGAGAATAGCGTTCCGATACCTTAGTAAGGAATCGTTCAAGATACTGTACACTGTGTACATCAGGCCCATACTGGAGTATGCAGCTCCAGTTTGGAACCCACACCTGGTCAAACACTTCAAGAAATTAGAGAAAGTGCAAAGGTTTTCAACAAGGTTAGTTCCTGAGCTCAAGGGTATGTCCTACGAAGAAAGGTTGAGGGAAATCAGACTGATGACATTGGAGGACAGGCGGGTCATGGGAGACATGATAACGATATACAAAATACTGCGTGGAATAGATAAGGTAGACGGAGACAGGTTGTTCCAGAGATGGGACACAGAAACAAGGGGTCACAATTGAAAGCTGAAGACTCAGACGAGTCAAAGCGATGTTAGGAAGTATTTCTTCAGTCACAGAGTCGTCAGGAAGTGGAATAGCCTAACAAGTGATGTAGTGGAGGCAGGAACCATACATAGCTTAAGACGAGGTATGACAAAGCTCTGGAAGCAGAGAGAGGAAACAGAAACGAGGCAATAAACTACAGACCTGTGTCTCTGACATGTATTGTGTGCAAAGTCATGGAGAAGATTATCAGGAGGAGAGTGGTCGAACACATGGAAAGGAACAAGATTATAAATGAAAACAAGCATGGGTTCATGGAAGGCAAATCTTGTATCACAAACCTCCTGGAGTTTTATGACAAGGTAACAGAAGTAAGACACGAGAGAGAGGGGTGGGTAGATTGCGTTTTCCTAGACTGCAGGAAGGCCTTTGACACAGTTCCCCACAAGAGATTAGTGCAGAAGCTGGAGGATCAGGCGCACGTAAAAGGGAGGGCACTGCAATGGATAAGGGAATACCTGACAGGGAGGCAGCAACGAGTCATGGTACGTGAAGAGGTATCACAGTGGGCGCCTGTTACGAGCGGGGTCCCACAGGGGTCAGTTCAAGGACCAGTGCTATTTTTGATATATGTGAACGACATGATGGAAGGAATAGACTCTGAAGTGTCCCTGTTCGCAGATGACGTGAAGTTGATGAGAAGAATTAAATCGGACGAGGATGAGGCAGGACTGCAAAGAGACCTGGACAGGCTGGACAAATGGTCCAGCAACTGGCTTCTCGAATTCAATCCAGCCAAATGCAAAGTCATGAAGATTGGGGAGGGGCAAAGAAGACCGCAGACAGAGTATAGGCTAGGTGGACAAAGACTACAGACCTCACTCAGGGAGAAAGACCTTGGGGTGACCATAACACCGAGCACATCACCGGAGGCACACATCAACCAAATAACCGCTGCAGCATATGGGCGCCTGGCAAACCTGAGAATAGCGTTACGATACCTTAATAAGGAATCGTTCAAGACACTGTACACTGTGTATGTTAGGCCCATACTGGAGTATGCAGCACCAGTCTGGAACCCACACCTGGTCAAGCACGTCAAGAAGTTAGAGAAAGTACAAAGGTTTGCAACAAGGCTAGTCCCAGAGCTCAAGGGAATGTCGTACGAGGAAAGGTTAAGGGAAATCGGACTGACGACACTGGAGGACAGAAGGGTCAGGGGAGACATGATAACGACATACAAGATACTGCGGGGAATAGACTCAGACGAGTCACAGGGACTTTAGGAAGTATTTCTTCAGTCATAGAGTTGTCAGCAAGTGGAATAGCCTAGCAAGTGAAGTAGTGGAGGCAGGAACCATACATAGTTTTAAGAAGAGGTATGACAAAGCTCAGGAAGCAGAGAGAGAGAGGATCCAGTAGCAATCAGTGAAGAGGCGGGGCCAGGAGCTGAGTCTCGACCCCTGCAACCACAATTAGGTGTGGGGAGAGCCACAATTTTGAAAGTGATCTGGAAAATAAAAGCGTTGTGGCGCAGGCTAGTGTGAAGGCGGCGTTGCCAAGTGTCACCCAAGATTTTAATAAAGTGAAACAATAGTGTGACCAGTGAAAGAAATACAGTGAATAGGGTACATTATTAACGAGAAGAAATTGAGGTGGATCTACGCCAGGACGTACATCGAGCTGGATCTACTCCAGGACGTCACATCGACCTGGACAATCTACACTGCTACAGCTGCACTACAAGTACTGTATCACCTATGAGTGGTTGTTTGGGTGTGGGGTCCAGGTTCCAATTTAACCGCCAAGCTGAATGTGAATGGTCTAACTCTCATAGCACGATAAAGAATAGGCACTCAAGTATTCAATAAGGTTTAGCAAATGGCAATCCATTGAACAAGGCGATTAACTCACTATAAGCAGGTGATATAGGCAACACTGCAACGGTGGGAGTCAGGTCACAAGAGGTTGTGGACACAAGTGACAACTGAGAATCTACATTACACTCCAAGCACAAGCCACCTACTTTTCAGACACATAATAAACCCACACATAATTCGACACATAATTACACACACACACACACACACACACACACACACACACACACACACACACACACACACACACACACACACACACACATACACACACACACACCACACACACACACACACACACACACACACACACACACAAACACACACACACACATACACACACCCACATACACACACACACACACACACACACACACACACACACACACACACACACTGTAAGTGCGGTAAGTCCCAGGAGGTTGGTCAGGTCACAAGAAGGTGTGGGCAGCCAAGGACCACTGAGACTTACCTTAAACGCACAAGCCACCTACCTTTCAGTACATAATAAACCCACACATAATTCCACACACAATTACACACAAAATTACACACTCACACACACACACACACACACACACACACACACACACACACACACACACACACACACACACACACACACACACTCCCCCCTCACCACCGACATCTCACTACTTCCCCTGATCCATCCCCTCCCTCGATCACCCTCCCCTCCCCTGTTCACCCCAAACCCTCCCCACCCCTCCCCACTCAGCTCCCACATAGCCACAGTTCCTCCACTACTTCCCCCCCACACTCTGACACACACACTACTAACCTAACATACAGAACTACATAGGTTTCCCACTCTGAGGCAATCAGGATAAAACAAAAATGGGTTGCCAGAGAGCAACAAGAAAAACCAAGGGACAGGAGGAGGAAAATGCAAAGGAAGATTGGGCAGCAGAGCTCATAAAAAGGGATCATGAGTGGGAAAAGAAACTAGAAGAACTTAGCATGAGAATGGAAGAGAGGATAGATATGGAAAGCAGGAAGTGGGAGGTGCATGTCAAAGCAGCAGAAGCTAGGATACAGAGTTTAGAAGAGGAATTGAAAAATCTGAAACAGCCTAAAGAACTAAAGAACATTTTGGGATTGACAACAGAGACTGCTACCTCAGCCACAAATAAGGGGACTGTAGGGAAAGAAGGGGCACAACTGCATGGAGATGCTCTATCAGAGGAGACTGTAGCAAATGAAAGAGCTAAGCTTTATGTGCAGGCCCTAACAGACAACAACAGAGCCCAAGGAAAGCCGAGAAGGGAAAATGACAGGCCACTGAGCCCAAGTACATTAGCCAGTGAAACTGATGAAAGGAAAGCTGCAGTGGAGGAAACCAAATTAAATGAGGGGATATACAGGGATATGCAGTGGGAGAATGAAAGGGTGAGGTCAGTCTTTGTGTATGGGCTCCAGGAAGTCGAAGGGGAAACATATGAAGCAAGAAAACAAGGGGAAAAAAAAGCAATTGAAAGCATCATGAAAGCAATAGGAGAAGACGATATGACCCAGCTGGAAAATTTTCGGAGAATAGGGGGGTTTGTAAAAAAAAGAACCCGGCCAGTGAGAGTGACCTTCAAGGCAGAAGCGACTCGGACCAGGATCCTGCAGGAGAAAGCACGATTAAGGGACATGACGGCATACAGGAGGGTGTATCTCGACCGCGACAGAACACAAGAAGAAAGGAAGAAACTGAGAGAGATGGTACAAAGGCGAAAGGAGGAAAGAGAGGGGATGGAGAAGACAGACAGGAGATCCCAGACCCAGGAAGAAGATCAAATACAGCCTCCCTCACAACTTTCTATAGAAGCCTCCCAACCAGGTCAACCCCAGTGCAACCAAACACTCTAAATCAAAACACCCATGCCACATCCAATGCCCCCACCCACTACATTACAAACTTCACCCCCACAGCAACAACCCATAGTTCCTTACCAGGTCTCCCACTTCCCCAACCCCAATATACTTCCCAGACCACAGTCTTAGAAAAGAAGTTGAAGGTGTGGTATACAAATGCAGATGGAATAACAAACAAGTATGAGGAGTGGCACGAAAGAATCAAAGAGACATCCCCAGACATAATAGCACTCACAGAAACAAAACTCACCAGAATAATAACAGATTCAATCTTTCCATCCGGATATCAAATCTTCAGGAAAGACAGAGGGAGGAGAGGGGGAGGAGGAGTTGCACTGCTCATTAAAAACCAGTGGGCTTTTGAGAAAATGGAAGGAATGGATGGCATGGGCGAAAGGGACTACTTAGTAGGAACAATCCAGTCTGAGGGACATAAGGTGATAATTGCAGTAATGTACAACCCACCACAGAACTGCAGGAGGCCAAGAGAAGAATACGATGAGAGCAACAGAGCAATGATCAACACACTAGCCGAGGTGGCCAGGAGAGCACACATGGGGGGAGCAAAGTTACTAGTTATGGGTGATTTCAATCACAAGAAGATTGACTGGGAAAACCTGGAGCCCCATGGGGGTCCTGAAAC